>NW_026112858.1:0-57054 GCF_024323335.1 Lathyrus oleraceus | reverse complement strand
AAAAATGAAAGGCATTGCCATAGGGAATTCTCCATGGCTTCTATTCAGTCAAATAAGGATATGGAAGATCACAACCAAGTCGATGTAAGTCATGACGCACTGTTCGTTTGATTTATGATGGCTTCAAAGGCACACATGCTCTTCCTATATTCGTACACACATCTTTAGGACTCTATTACGTGAGTTATTTCTTGCTTCTTTTTCTTAGCATACTAATATGTATATTGTTATCAAGAAATGAGAAGATTGATAGTGTTATTAGTGTTCTTGTTTTGCTAAATTTTGTATATTGTTATTAAGAAATGAGAAGATTGATAGTGTTATTAGTGTTCTTGTTTGCTAAATTTTGTATATTGTTATCAAGAATGAGAAGATTGATAGTGGGATTAGTGTTCTGTTTTGCTAAATTTGTATATTTATATCAAGAAATGAGAAGATTGATAATGTTATTAGTGTTCTTGTTTTGCTAAATTTTGTATATTGTTATCAAGAAATGAGAAGATTGATAGTGTTATTAGTGTTCTTGTTTTGCTAAATTTTGTATATTGATATCAAGAAATGAGAAGATTGATAGTGTTATTAGGGTTCTTGTTTTGCTAAATTTTGTATATTGTTATCAAGAAATGAGAAGATTGATAGTGTTATTTGTGTTCTTGTTTTGCTAAATTTTATATATTGTTATCAAGAAATGAGAAGATTGATAGTGTTATTAGTGTCTTGTTTTGCTAAATTTTGTATATTGTTATCAAGAAATAGGAAGGTTGATAGTGTTATTAGTGTTCTTGTTTTGTTTAATTTTGTATATTGTTATCAAGAAATGAGAAGATTGATAGTGTTATTAGTGTTCTTGTTATCAAGAAACATTTGACGCTGACCCTTTAGAAAATCTCTCAAAAATGAAAGGCATTGCCATGGGGAATTCTCCATGGCTTCTATTCAGTCAAATAAGGATATGAAAGATCACAACCAAGTCGATGTAAGCCATGACGCACTGTTCGTTTGAATTTATGATGGCTTCAAAGGCCACACCACTGCTTCCTATATCCGTACGCACATCTATAGGACTCTATTATGTGAGTTATTTCTTGCTTCTTTTGTCTTAGCATACTCATATATGTATATGTTATCAAGAAATGAGAAGATTGATAGTGTTATTAGTGTTCTTGTTTTGCTAAATTTTGTATATGTTATTAAGAAATGAGAAGATTGATAGTGTTATTAGTGTTCTTGTTTTGCTAAATTTTGTATATTGTTATCAACAAATGAGAAGATTGATAAGTGATTAGTGTTTTGTTTTGCTAAATTTGTATATTTATATCAAGAAATGAGAAGATTGATAATGTTATTAGTGTTCTTGTTTTGCTAAATTTTGTATATTGTTATCAAGAAATGAGAAGATTGATAGTGTTATTAGTGTTCTTGTTTTGCTAAATTTTGTATATTGATATCAAGAAATGAGAAGATTGATAGTGTCATTAGTGTTCTGTTTTGATAAATTTTGTATATTGTTATCAAGAAATGAGAAGATTGATAGTGTTATTAGTGTTCTTGTTTGATAATTTGTATATTGTTATCAAGAAATGAGAAGATTGATAGTTTTATTAGTGTTTTGTTTTACTAAATTTTGTATATTGTTATCAAGAAATGAGAAGATGATAGTGTTATTAGTGTTCTTGTTTTTCTAAATTTTGTATATTGTTATCAAGAAATGAGAAGATTGTTAGTGTTATTAGTGTTCTTGTTTTGCTAAATCTTGTATATTGTTATCAAGAAATGAGAAGATTGATAGTGTTATTTGTATTCTTGTTTTTCTAAATTTTGTATATTGTTATCAAGAAATGAGAAGGTTGATAGTGTTATTAGTGTTCTTGTTTTGCTAAATTTTGTATATTGTTATCAAGAAATGAGAAGATTGATAGTGTTATTAGTTTCTTATTATCAAGAAACGTTTGACGCTGACCTTTAGCAAAATCTCTCAAAAATGAAAAGCATTGCCATAGGGAATTCTCCATGGCTTCTATTCAGTCAAATAAGGATATGGAAGATCACAACCAAGTCGATGTAAGTCATGATGCACTGTTCGTTTGAATTTATGATGGCTTCAAAGGCCACACCACTGCTTCCTATATTCGTACCACATCTTTAGGACTCTATTACATGAGTTATTTCTTTGCTTCTTTTTTCTTAGCATACTATATGTATATTGTTATCAAGAAATGAGAAGATTGATAGGTTATTAGTGTTCTTGTTTTGCTAAATTTGTATATTGTTATTAAGAAATGAGAAGATTGATAGTGTTATTAGTGTTCTTGTTTTGCTAAATTTTGTATATTGTTATCAAGAAATGAGAAGATTGATAGTGTGATTAGTGTTCTTGTTTTGCTAAATTTTGTATATTATATCAAGAAATGAGAAGATTGATAATGGTATTAGTGTTCTTGTTTTGCTAAATTTTGTATATTGTTATCAAGAAATGAGAAGATTGATAGTGTTATTAGTGTTCTTGTTTTGCTAAATTTTGTATATTGATATCAAGAAATGAGAAGATTGATAGTGTTATTAGTGTTCTTGTTTTGCTAATTTTGTATATTGTTATCAAGAAATGAGAAGATTGATAGTGTTATTTGTGTTCTTGTTTTGCTAAATTTTATATATTGTTATCAAGAAATGAGAAGATTGATAGTGTTATTAGTGTTCTTGTTTTGCTAAATTTTGTATATTGTTATCAAGAAATAGGAAGGTTGATAGTGTTATTAGTGTTCTTGTTTTGTTTAATTTTGTATATTGTTATCAAGAAATGAGAAGATTGATAGTGTTATTAGTGTTCTTGTTATCAAGAAACATTTGACGCTGACCCTTTAGAAAAATCTCTCAAAAATGAAAGGCATTGCCATGGGGAATTCTCCATGGCTTCTATTCAGTCAAATAAGGATATGAAAGATCACAACCATGTCGATGTAAGCCATGACGCACTGTTCGTTTGAATTTATGATGGCTTCAAAGGCCACACCACTGCTTCCTATATCCGTACGCACATCTATAGGACTCTATTATGTGAGTTATTTCTTTGCTTCTTTTGTCTTAGCATACTAATATGTATATTGTTATCAAGAAATGAGAAGATTGATAGTGTTATTAGTGTTCTTGTTTTGCTAAATTTTGTATATTGTTATTAAGAAATGAGAAGATTGATAGTGTTATTAGTGTTCTTGTTTTGCTAAATTTTGTATATTGTTATCAAGAAATGAGAAGATTGATAATGTGATTAGTGTTCTTGTTTTGCTAAATTTTGTATATTTATATCAAGAAATGAGAAGATTGATAATGTTATTAGTGTTCTTGTTTTGCTAAATTTTGTATATTGTTATCAAGAAATGAGAAGATTGATAGTGTTATTAGTGTTCTTGTTTTGCTAAATTTTGTATATGATATCAAGAAATGAGAAGATTGATAGTGTTATTAGGGTTCTTGTTTTGCTAAATTTTGTATATTGTTATCAAGAAATGAGAAGATTGATAGTGTTATTTGTGTTCTTGTTTTGCTAAATTTTATATATTGTTATCAAGAAATGAGAAGATTGATAGTGTTATTAGTGTTCTTGTTTTGCTAAATTTTGTATATTGTTATCAAGAAATGAGAAGATTGATAGTGTTATTAGTGTTCTTGTTTTGCTAAATTTTGTATTGTTATCAAGAAATGAGAAGATTGATAGTGTTATTTGTGTTCTTGTTTTGCTAAATTTTATATATTGTTATCAAGAAATGAGAAGATTGATAGTGTTATTAGTGTTCTTGTTTTGCTAAATTTTGTATATTGTTATCAAGAAATAGGAAGGTTGATAGTGTTATTAGTGTTCTTGTTTTGTTTAATTTTGTATATTGTTATCAAGAAATGAGAAGATTGATAGTGTTATTAGTGTTCTTGTTATCAAGAAACATTTGACGCTGACCCTTTAGAAAAATCTCTCAAAAATGAAAGGCATTGCCATGGGGAATTCTCCATGGCTTCTATTCAGTCAAATAAGGATATGAAAGATCACAACCATGTCGATGTAAGCCATGACGCAATGTTCGTTTGAATTTATGATGGCTTCAAAGGCCACACCACTGCTTCCTATATCCGTACGCACATCTATAGGACTCTATTATGTGAGTTATTTCTTTGCTTCTTTTGTCTTAGCATACTAATATGTATATTGTTATCAAGAAATGAGAAGATTGATAGTGTTATTAGTGTTCTTGTTTTGCTAAATTTTGTATATTGTTATTAAGAAATGAGAAGATTGATAGTGTTATTAGTGTTCTTGTTTTGCTAAATTTTGTATATTGTTATCAAGAAATGAGAAGATTGATAATGTGATTAGTGTTCTTGTTTTGCTAAATTTTGTATATTTATATCAAGAAATGAGAAGATTGATAATGTTATTAGTGTTCTTGTTTTGCTAAATTTTGTATATTGTTATCAAGAAAAGAGAAGATTGATAGTGTTATTAGTGTTCTTGTTTTGCTAAATTTTGTATATTGATATCAAGAAATGAGAAGATTGATAGTGTTATTAGGGTTCTTGTTTTGCTAAATTTTGTATATTGTTATCAAGAAATGAGAAGATTGATAGTGTTATTTGTGTTCTTGTTTTGCTAAATTTTATATATTGTTATCAAGAAATGAGAAGATTGATAGTGTTATTAGTGTTCTTGTTTTGCTAAATTTTGTATATTGTTATCAAGAAATAGGAAGGTTGATAGTGTTATTAGTGTTTTTGTTTTGTTTAATTTTGTATATTGTTATCAAGAAATGAGAAGATTGATAGTGTTATTAGTGTTCTTGTTATCAAGAAACATTTGACGCTGACCCTTTAGAAAATCTCTCAAAAATGAAAGGCATTGCCATGGGGAATTCTCCATGGCTTCTATTCAGTCAAATAAGGATATGAAAGATCACAACCAAGTCGATGTAAGCCATGACGCACTGTTCGTTTGAATTTATGATGGCTTCAAAGGCCACACCACTGCTTCCTATATCCGTACGCACATCTATAGGACTCTATTATGTGAGTTATTTCTTTGCTTCTTTTTTCTTAGCATACTTATCTGTATATTGTTATCAAGAAATGAGAAGATTGATAGTGTTATTAGTGTTCTTGTTTTGCTAAATTTTGTATATTAATATCAAGAAATGAGAAGATTGATAGTGTTATTAGTGTTCTTGTTTTGCTAAATTTTGTATATTGATATCAAGAAATGAGAAGATTGATAGTGTCATTAGTGTTCTTGTTTTGATAAATTTTGTATATTGTTATCAAGAAATGAGAAGATTGATAGTGTTATTAGTGTTCTTGTTTTGATAAATTTTGTATATTGTTATCAAGAAATGAGAAGATTGATAGTTTTATTAGTGTTTTTGTTTTACTAAATTTTGTATATTGTTATCAAGAAATGAGAAGATTGATAGTGTTATTAGTGTTCTTGTTTTTCTAAATTTTGTATATTGTTATCAAGAAATGAGAAGATTATTAGTGTTATTAGTGTTCTTGTTTTGCTAAATCTTGTATATTGTTATCAAGAAATGAGAAGATTGATAGTGTTATTTGTATTCTTGTTTTTCTAAATTTTGTATATTGTTATCAAGAAATGAGAAGGTTGATAGTGTTATTAGTGTTCTTGTTTTGCTAAATTTTGTATATTGTTATCAAGAAATGAGAAGATTGATAGTGTTATTAGTTTTCTTATTATCAAGAAACGTTTGACGCTGACCCTTTAGCAAAATCTCTCAAAAATGAAAAGCATTGCCATAGGGAATTCTCCATGGCTTCTATTCAGTCAAATAAGGATATGGAAGATCACAACCAAGTCGATGTAAGTCATGATGCACTGTTCGTTTGAATTTATGATGGCTTCAAAGGCCACACCACTGCTTCCTATATTCGTACACACATCTTTAGGACTCTATTACATGAGTTATTTCTTTGCTTCTTTTTTCTTAGCATACTAATATGTATATTGTTATCAAGAAATGAGAAGATTGATAGTGTTATTAGTGTTCTTGTTTTGCTAAATTTTGTATATTGTTATTAAGAAATGAGAAGATTGATAGTGTTATTAGTGTTCTTGTTTTGCTAAATTTTGTATATTGTTATCAAGAAATGAGAAGATTGATAGTGTGATTAGTGTTCTTGTTTTGCTAAATTTTGTATATTTATATCAAGAAATGAGAAGATTGATAATGTTATTAGTGTTCTTGTTTTGCTAAATTTTGTATATTGTTATCAAGAAATGAGAAGATTGATAGTGTTATTAGTGTTCTTGTTTAGCTAAATTTTGTATATTGATATCAAGAAATGAGAAGATTGATAGTGTTATTAGGGTTCTTGTTTTGCTAAATTTTGTATATTGTTATCAAGAAATGAGAAGATTGATAGTGTTATTTGTGTTCTTGTTTTGCTAAATTTTATATATTGTTATCAAGAAATGAGAAGATTGATAGTGTTATTAGTGTTCTTGTTTTGCTAAATTTTGTATATTGTTATCAAGAAATAGGAAGGTTGATAGTGTTATTAGTGTTCTTGTTTTGTTTAATTTTGTATATTGTTATCAAGAAATGAGAAGATTGATAGTGTTATTAGTGTTCTTGTTATCAAGGAACATTTGACGCTGACCCTTTAGAAAAATCTCTCAAAAATGAAAGGCATTGCCATGGGGAATTCTCCATGGCTTCTATTCAGTCAAATAAGGATATGAAAGATCACAACCATGTCGATGTAAGCCATGACGCACTGTTCGTTTGAATTTATGATGGCTTCAAAGGCCACACCACTGCTTCCTATATCCGTACGCACATCTATAGGACTCTATTATGTGAGTTATTTCTTTGCTTCTTTTGTCTTAGCATACTAATATGTATATTGTTATCAAGAAATGAGAAGATTGATAGTGTTATTAGTGTTCTTGTTTTGCTAAATTTTGTATATTGTTATTAAGAAATGAGAAGATTGATAGTGTTATTAGTGTTCTTGTTTTGCTAAATTTTGTATATTGTTATCAAGAAATGAGAAGATTGATAATGTGATTAGTGTTCTTGTTTTGCTAAATTTTGTATATTTATATCAAGAAATGAGAAGATTGATAATGTTATTAGTGTTCTTGTTTTGCTAAATTTTGTATATTGTTATCAAGAAATGAGAAGATTGATAGTGTTATTAGTGTTCTTGTTTTGCTAAATTTTGTATATTGATATCAAGAAATGAGAAGATTGATAGTGTTATTAGGGTTCTTGTTTTGCTAAATTTTGTATATTGTTATCAAGAAATGAGAAGATTGATAGTGTTATTTGTGTTCTTGTTTTGCTAAATTTTATATATTGTTATCAAGAAATGAGAAGATTGATAGTGTTATTAGTGTTCTTGTTTTGCTAAATTTTGTATATTGTTATCAAGAAATGAGAAGATTGATAGTGTTATTAGTGTTCTTGTTTTGCTAAATTTTGTATATTGTTATCAAGAAATGAGAAGATTGATAGTGTTATTTGTGTTCTTGTTTTGCTAAATTTTATATATTGTTATCAAGAAATGAGAAGATTGATAGTGTTATTAGTGTTCTTGTTTTGCTAAATTTTGTATATTGTTATCAAGAAATAGGAAGGTTGATAGTGTTATTAGTGTTCTTGTTTTGTTTAATTTTGTATATTGTTATCAAGAAATGAGAAGATTGATAGTGTTATTAGTGTTCTTGTTATCAAGAAACATTTGACGCTGACCCTTTAGAAAAATCTCTCAAAAATGAAAGGCATTGCCATGGGGAATTCTCCATGGCTTCTATTCAGTCAAATAAGGATATGAAAGATCACAACCATGTCGATGTAAGCCATGACGCAATGTTCGTTTGAATTTATGATGGCTTCAAAGGCCACACCACTGCTTCCTATATCCGTACGCACATCTATAGGACTCTATTATGTGAGTTATTTCTTTGCTTCTTTTGTCTTAGCATACTAATATGTATATTGTTATCAAGAAATGAGAAGATTGATAGTGTTATTAGTGTTCTTGTTTTGCTAAATTTTGTATATTGTTATTAAGAAATGAGAAGATTGATAGTGTTATTAGTGTTCTTGTTTTGCTAAATTTTGTATATTGTTATCAAGAAATGAGAAGATTGATAATGTGATTAGTGTTCTTGTTTTGCTAAATTTTGTATATTTATATCAAGAAATGAGAAGATTGATAATGTTATTAGTGTTCTTGTTTTGCTAAATTTTGTATATTGTTATCAAGAAAAGAGAAGATTGATAGTGTTATTAGTGTTCTTGTTTTGCTAAATTTTGTATATTGATATCAAGAAATGAGAAGATTGATAGTGTTATTAGGGTTCTTGTTTTGCTAAATTTTGTATATTGTTATCAAGAAATGAGAAGATTGATAGTGTTATTTGTGTTCTTGTTTTGCTAAATTTTATATATTGTTATCAAGAAATGAGAAGATTGATAGTGTTATTAGTGTTCTTGTTTTGCTAAATTTTGTATATTGTTATCAAGAAATAGGAAGGTTGATAGTGTTATTAGTGTTTTTGTTTTGTTTAATTTTGTATATTGTTATCAAGAAATGAGAAGATTGATAGTGTTATTAGTGTTCTTGTTATCAAGAAACATTTGACGCTGACCCTTTAGAAAAATCTCTCAAAAATGAAAGGCATTGCCATGGGGAATTCTCCATGGCTTCTATTCAGTCAAATAAGGATATGAAAGATCACAACCAAGTCGATGTAAGCCATGACGCACTGTTCGTTTGAATTTATGATGGCTTCAAAGGCCACACCACTGCTTCCTATATCCGTACGCACATCTATAGGACTCTATTATGTGAGTTATTTCTTTGCTTCTTTTTTCTTAGCATACTTATCTGTATATTGTTATCAAGAAATGAGAAGATTGATAGTGTTATTAGTGTTCTTGTTTTGCTAAATTTTGTATATTAATATCAAGAAATGAGAAGATTGATAGTGTTATTAGTGTTCTTGTTTTGCTAAATTTTGTATATTGTTATCAAGAAATGAGAAGATTGATAGTGTTATTAGTGTTCTTGTTTTGATAAATTTTGTATATCGTTATCAAGAAATGAGAAGATTGATAGTGTTATTAGTGTTCTTGTTTTGCTAAATTTTGTATATTGTTATCAAGAAATGAGAATATTGATAGTGTTATTAGTGTTCTTGTTTTGCTAAATTTTGTATATTGTTATCAAGAAATGAGAAGATTGATAGTGTTATTAGTGTTCTTCTTTTGCTAAATTTTGTATATTGTTATCAAGAAATGAGAAGATTGATAGTGTTATTAGGGTTCTTGTTTTGCTAAATTTTGTATATTGTTATCAAGAAAAGAGAAGATTGATAGTGTTATTAGTCTTCTTGTTTTGCTAAATTTTGTATATTGTTATCAAGAAATGCGAAGATTGATAGTGTTATTTGTATTCTTGTTTTTCTAAATTTTGTATATTGTTATCAAGAAATGAGAAGGTTGATAATGTTATTAGTATTCTTGTTTTGCTAAATTTTGTATATTGTTATCAAGAAATGAGAAGATTGATAGTGTTATTAGTGTTCTGGTTATCAAGAAACGTTTGACGCTGACCCTTTAGCAAAATCTCTCAAAAACGAAAGGCATTGCCATGGGGAATTCTCCATGGCGTCTGTTCAGTCAAATAAGGATATGGAAGATCACAACCAAGTCGATGTAAGTCATGACGCACTGTTCGTTTGAATTTATGATGGCTTCGAAGGCCACACCACTGCTTCCTATATTCGTACGCACATCTTCAGGACTCTATTATGTGAGTTATTTCTTTGCTTCTTTTTTTTTAGCATACTAATGTGTATATTGTTATTAAGAAATGAGAAGATTGATAGTGTTATTAGTGTTCTTGTTTTGCTAAATTTTGTATATTGTTATCAAGAAATGAGAAGATTGATAGTGTTATTAGTGTTCTTGTTTTGATAAATTTTGTATATTGTTATCAAGAAATGAGAAGATTGATAGTGTTATTAGTGTTCTTGTTTTGATAAATTTTGTATATTGTTATCAAGAAATGAGAAGATTGATAGTCTTATTAGTGTTTTTGTTTTACTAAATTTTGTATATTGTTATCAAGAAATGAAAAGATTGATAGTGTTATTAGTGTTCTTGTTTTGCTAAATTTTGTATATTGTTATCAAGAAATGAGAAGATTGATAGTGTTATTAGTGTTCTTGTTTTGCTAAATCTTGTATATTTTTATCAAGAAATGAGAAGATTGATAGTGTTATTTGTATTCTTGTTTTTCTAAATTTTGTATATTGTTATCAAGAAATGAGAAGGTTGATAGTGTTATTAATGTTCTTGTTTTGCTAAATTTTGTATATTGTAATCAAGAAATGAGAAGATTCATAGTGTTATTAGTGTTCTTATTATCAAGAAACGTTTGACGCTGGCCCTTTAGCAAAATCTCTCAAAAATGAAAGGCATTGCCATAGGGAATTCACCACGGCTTCTATTCAGTCAATTAAGGATATGGAAGATCACAACCAAGTCGATGTAAGTTATGACGCACTGTTTGTTTGAATTTATGATGGCTTCAAAGGCCACACCACTGCTTCCTATATTCGTACGCACATCTTTAGGACTCTATTACGTGACTTATTTCTTTGCTTTTTTTTTCTTAGCATACTAATATGTATATTGTTATCAAGAAATGAGAAGATTGATAGTGTTATTAGTGTTCTGGTTTTGCTAAATTTTGTATATTGTTATCAAGAAATGAGAAGATTGATAGTGTTATTAGTGTTCTTGTTTTGCTAAATTTTGTATATTGTTTTCAAGAAATGAGAAGATTGATAGTGTGATTAGTGTTCTTGTTTTGCTAAATTTTGTATATTGTTATCAAGAAATGAGAAGATTGATAATGTTATTAGTGTTCTTGTTTTGCTAAATTTTGTATATTGTTATCAAGAAATGAGAAGATTGATAGTGTTATTAGTGTTCTTGTTTTGCTAAATTTTGTATATTGATATCAAGAAATGAGAAGATTGATAGTGTTATTAGTGTTCTTGTTTTGCTAAATTTTGTATATTGTTATCAAGAAATGAGAAGATTGATAGTGTTATTTGTGTTCTTGTTTTGCTAAATTTTATATATTGTTATCAAGAAATGAGAAAATTGATAGTGTTATTAGTGTTCTTGTTTTGCTAAATTTTGTATATTGTTATCAAGAAATAGGAAGGATGATAGTGTTATTAGTGTTCTTGTTTTGTTTAATTTTGTATATTGTTATCAAGAAATGAGAAGATTGATAGTGTTATTAGTTTTCTTGTTATCAAGAAACATTTGACGCTGACCCTTTAGAAAAATCTCTCAAAAATGAAAGGCATTGCCATGGGGAATTCTCCATTGCTTCTATTCAGTCAAATAAGGATATGAAATATCACAACCAAGTCGATGTAAGCCATGACGCACTGTTCGTTTGAATTTATGATGGCTTCAAAGGCCACACCACTGCTTCCTATATCCGTACGCACATCTATAGGACTCTATTATGTGAGTTATTTCTTTGCTTCTTTTTTCTTAGCATACTTATTTGTATATTGTTATCAAGAAATGAGAAGAATGATAGTGTTATTAGTGTTCTTGTTTTGCTAAATTTTGTATATTAATATTAAGAAATGAGAAGATTGATAGTGTTATTAGTGTTCTTGTTTTGCTAAATAATTTATATTGTTATCAAGAAATGAGAATATAGATAGTGTTATTAGTGTTCTTGGTTTGCTAAATTTTGTATATTGTTATCAAGAAATGAGAAGATTGATAGTGTTATTAGTGTTCTTCTTTTGCTAAATTTTGTATATTGTTATCAAGAAATGAGAAGATTGATAGTGTTATTTGTATTCTTGTTTTGCTAAATTTTGTATATTGTTATCAAGAAATGAGAAGGTTGATAGTATTATTAGTGTTCTTGTTTTGCTAAATTTTGTATATCGTTATCAAGAAATGAGAAGATTGATAGTGTTATTAGTGTTCTTGTTATCAAGAAACGTTTGACGCTGACCCTTTAGCAAAATCTCTCAAAAATGAAAGGCATTGCCATGGGGAATTCTCCATGGCTTCTGTTCAGTCAAATAAGGATTTGGAAGATCACAACCAAGTCGATGTAAGTCATGACGCACTGTTCGTTTGAATTTATGATGGCTTCAAAGGCCACACCACTGCTTCCTATACTCGTACGCACATCTTTAGGACTCTATTACGTGAGTTATTTCTTTGCTTCTTTTTTCTTAGCATACTATTTTGTATATTGTTATCAAGAAATGAGAAGATTGATAGTGTTATTGGTGTTCTTGTTTTGCTAAATTTTGTATATTGTTATCAAGAAATGAGAAGGTTGATAGTGTTATTAGTGTTCTTGTTTTGCTAAATTTTGTATATTGTTATCAAGAAATGAGAAGATTGATAGTGTTATTAGTGTTCTTCTTTTGCTAAATTTTGTATATTGTTATCAAGAAATGAGAAGATTGATAGTGTTATTTGTATTCTTGTTTTTCTAAATTTTGTATATTGTTATCAAGAAATGAGAAGGTTGATAGTATTATTAGTGTTCTTGTTTTGCTAAATTTTGTATATCGTTATCAAGAAAAGAATAGATTGATAGTGTTATTAGTCTTCTTGTTTTGCTAAATTTTGTATATTATTATCAAGAAATGAGAAGTTTGATAGTGTTACTAGTGTTCTTGTTTTGCTAAATATTGTATATTGTTATCAAGAAATGAGAAGATTGATAGTGTTATTAGTGTTCTTGTTTTGTTAAATTTGGTATATTGTTATCAAGAAATGAGAAGATGGATAATGTTATTAGTGTTCTTATTTTGCTAAATTTTGTATATTGTTATCAAGAAATGAGAAGGTTGATAGTGTTATTAGTGTTCTTGTTATCAAGAAACGTTTGACGCTGGCCCTTTAGCAAAATCTCTCAAAAATGAAAGGCATTGCCATAGGGAATTCACCACGGCTTCTATTCAGTCAATTAAGGATATGGAAGATCACAACCAAGTCGATGTAAGTTATGACGCACTGTTTGTTTGAATTTATGATGGCTTCAAAGGCCACACCACTGCTTCCTATATTCGTACGCACATCTTTAGGACTCTATTACGTGACTTATTTCTTTGCTTTTTTTTTCTTAGCATACTAATATGTATATTGTTATCAAGAAATGAGAAGATTGATAGTGTTATTAGTGTTCTGGTTTTGCTAAATTTTGTATATTGTTATCAAGAAATGAGAAGATTGATAGTGTTATTAGTGTTCTTGTTTTGCTAAATTTTGTATATTGTTTTCAAGAAATGAGAAGATTGATAGTGTGATTAGTGTTCTTGTTTTGCTAAATTTTGTATATTGTTATCAAGAAATGAGAAGATTGATAATGTTATTAGTGTTCTTGTTTTGCTAAATTTTGTATATTGTTATCAAGAAATGAGAAGATTGATAGTGTTATTAGTGTTCTTGTTTTGCTAAATTTTGAATATTGATATCAAGAAATGAGAAGATTGATAGTGTTATTAGTGTTCTTGTTTTGCTAAATTTTGTATATTGTTATCAAGAAATGAGAAGATTGATAGTGTTATTTGTGTTCTTGTTTTGCTAAATTTTATATATTGTTATCAAGAAATGAGAAAATTGATAGTGTTATTAGTGTTCTTGTTTTGCTAAATTTTGTATATTGTTATCAAGAAATAGGAAGGATGATAGTGTTATTAGTGTTCTTGTTTTGTTTAATTTTGTATATTGTTATCAAGAAATGAGAAGATTGATAGTGTTATTAGTTTTCTTGTTATCAAGAAACATTTGACGCTGACCCTTTAGAAAAATCTCTCAAAAATGAAAGGCATTGCCATGGGGAATTCTCCATTGCTTCTATTCAGTCAAATAAGGATATGAAATATCACAACCAAGTCGATGTAAGCCATGACGCACTGTTCGTTTGAATTTATGATGGCTTCAAAGGCCACACCACTGCTTCCTATATCCGTACGCACATCTATAGGACTCTATTATGTGAGTTATTTCTTTGCTTCTTTTTTCTTAGCATACTTATTTGTATATTGTTATCAAGAAATGAGAAGAATGATAGTGTTATTAGTGTTCTTGTTTTGCTAAATTTTGTATATTAATATTAAGAAATGAGAAGATTGATAGTGTTATTAGTGTTCTTGTTTTGCTAAATAATTTATATTGTTATCAAGAAATGAGAATATAGATAGTGTTATTAGTGTTCTTGGTTTGCTAAATTTTGTATATTGTTATCAAGAAATGAGAAGATTGATAGTGTTATTAGTGTTCTTCTTTTGCTAAATTTTGTATATTGTTATCAAGAAATGAGAAGATTGATAGTGTTATTTGTATTCTTGTTTTGCTAAATTTTGTATATTGTTATCAAGAAATGAGAAGGTTGATAGTATTATTAGTGTTCTTGTTTTGCTAAATTTTGTATATCGTTATCAAGAAATGAGAAGATTGATAGTGTTATTAGTGTTCTTGTTATCAAGAAACGTTTGACGCTGACCCTTTAGCAAAATCTCTCAAAAATGAAAGGCATTGCCATGGGGAATTCTCCATGGCTTCTGTTCAGTCAAATAAGGATTTGGAAGATCACAACCAAGTCGATGTAAGTCATGACGCACTGTTCGTTTGAATTTATGATGGCTTCAAAGGCCACACCACTGCTTCCTATACTCGTACGCACATCTTTAGGACTCTATTACGTGAGTTATTTCTTTGCTTCTTTTTTCTTAGCATACTATTTTGTATATTGTTATCAAGAAATGAGAAGATTGATAGTGTTATTGGTGTTCTTGTTTTGCTAAATTTTGTATATTGTTATCAAGAAATGAGAAGGTTGATAGTGTTATTAGTGTTCTTGTTTTGCTAAATTTTGTATATTGTTATCAAGAAATGAGAAGATTGATAGTGTTATTAGTGTTCTTCTTTTGCTAAATTTTGTATATTGTTATCAAGAAATGAGAAGATTGATAGTGTTATTTGTATTCTTGTTTTTCTAAATTTTGTATATTGTTATCAAGAAATGAGAAGGTTGATAGTATTATTAGTGTTCTTGTTTTGCTAAATTTTGTATATCGTTATCAAGAAAAGAATAGATTGATAGTGTTATTAGTCTTCTTGTTTTGCTAAATTTTGTATATTATTATCAAGAAATGAGAAGTTTGATAGTGTTACTAGTGTTCTTGTTTTGCTAAATATTGTATATTGTTATCAAGAAATGAGAAGATTGATAGTGTTATTAGTGTTCTTGTTTTGTTAAATTTGGTATATTGTTATCAAGAAATGAGAAGATGGATAATGTTATTAGTGTTCTTATTTTGCTAAATTTTGTATATTGTTATCAAGAAATGAGAAGGTTGATAGTGTTATTAGTGTTCTTGTTATCAAGAAACGTTTGACGCTGACCATTTAGAAAAATCTCTCAAAAAAGAAAGGCATTGCCATGGGGAATTCTCCATGGCTTCTCTTCAGTCAAATAAGGATACGGAAGATCACAACCAAGTCGATGTAAGCCATGATGCACTATTCGTTGGAATTTATGATGGCTTCAAAGGCCACACTGCTGCTTCCTATATCCGTACGCACATCTTTAGGACTCTATTACGTGAGTTATTTCTTGTCTTCTTTTTTCTTAGCATACTTATCTGTATATTGTTATCAAGAAAGGAGAAGATTGATAGTGTTATTAATGTTCTTGTTTTGCTAAATTTGTTATATTGTTATCAAGAAATGAGAAGATTGATAGTGTTATTAGTGTTCTTGTTTTGCTAAATTTTGTATATTGTTATCAAGAAAAGAGAAGATTGATAGTGTTATTAGTCTTTTTGTTTTGCTAAATTTTGTATATTGTTATCAAGAAATGAGAAGTTTGATAGTGTTACTAGTGTTCTTGTTTTGCTAAATATTGTATATTGTTATCAAGAAATGAGAAGATTGATAGTGTTATTAGTGTTCTTGTTTTGCTAAATTTGGTATGTTGTTATCAAGAAATGAGAAGATTGATAGTGTTATTAGTGTTCTTGTTTTGTTAAATTTTGTATATTGTTATCAAGAAATGAGAAGATTGATAGTGTTATTAGTGTTCTTATTATCAAGAAACGTTTGACGCTGACCCTTTAGCAAAATCTCTCAAAAATGAAAGGCATTGCCATAGGGAATTCTCCATGGCTTTTATTCAGTCAAATAAGGATATGGAAGATCACAACCAAGTCGATGTAAGTCATGACGCACTGTTCGTTTGAATTTATGATGGCTTCAAAGGCCACACCACTGCTTCCTATATCCGTACACACATCTTTAGGACTCTATTACGTGAGTTATTTCTTTGCTTCTTTTTTCTTAGCATACTAATATGTATATAGTTATCAAGAAATGAGAAGATTGATAGTGTTATTAGTGTTCTTGTTTTGCTAAATTTTGTATATTGTTATTAAGAAATGAGAAGATTGATAGTGTTATTAGTGTTCTTGTTTTGCTAAATTTTGTATATTGTTATCAAGAAATGAGAAGATTGATAGTGTGATTAGTGTTCTTGTTTTGCTAAATGTTGTATATTTATATCAAGAAATGAGAAGATTGATAATGTTATTAGTGTTCTTGTTTTGCTAAATTTTGTATATTGTTATCAAGAAATGAGAAGATTGATAGTGTTATTAGTGTTCTTGTTTTGCTAAATTTTGTATATTGATATCAAGAAATGAGCAGATTGATAGTGTTATTAGGGTTCTTGTTTTGCTAAATTTTGTATATTGTTATCAAGAAATGAGAAGATTGATAGTGTTATTTGTGTTCTAGTTTTGCTAAATTTTATATATTGTTATCAAGAAATGAGAAGATTGATAGTGTTATTAGTGTTCTTGTTTTGCTAAATTTTGTATATTGTTATCAAGAAATAGGAAGGTTGATAGTGTTATTAGTGTTCTTGTTTTGTTTAATTTTGTATATTGTTATCAAGAAATGAGAAGATTGATAGTGTTATTAGTGTTCTTGTTATCAAGAAACATTTGACGCTGACCCTTTAGAAAAATCTATCAAAAATGAAAGGCATTGCCATGGGGAATTCTCCATGGCTTCTATTCAGTCAAATAAGGATATGAAAGATCACAACCAAGTCGATGTAAGCCATGACGCACTGTTCGTTTGAATTTATGATGGCTTCAAAGGCCACACCACTGCTTCCTATATCCGTACGCACATCTATAGGACTCTATTATGTGAGTTATTTCTTTGCTTCTTTTGTCTTAGCATACTAATATGTATATTGTTATCAAGAAATGAGAAGATTGATAGTGTTATTAGTGTTCTTGTTTTGCTAAATTTTGTATATTAATATTAAGAAATGAGAAGATTGATAGTGTTATTAGTGTTCTTGTTTTGCTAAATAATTTATATTGTTATCAAGAAATGAGAATATAGATAGTGTTATTAGTGTTCTTGGTTTGCTAAATTTTGTATATTGTTATCAAGAAATGAGAAGATTGATAGTGTTATTAGTGTTCTTCTTTTGCTAAATTTTGTATATTGTTATCAAGAAATGAGAAGATTGATAGTGTTATTTGTATTCTTGTTTTGCTAAATTTTGTATATTGTTATCAAGAAATGAGAAGGTTGATAGTATTATTAGTGTTCTTGTTTTGCTAAATTTTGTATATCGTTATCAAGAAATGAGAAGATTGATAGTGTTATTAGTGTTCTTGTTATCAAGAAACGTTTGACGCTGACCCTTTAGCAAAATCTCTCAAAAATGAAAGGCATTGCCATGGGGAATTCTCCATGGCTTCTGTTCAGTCAAATAAGGATTTGGAAGATCACAACCAAGTCGATGTAAGTCATGACGCACTGTTCGTTTGAATTTATGATGGCTTCAAAGGCCACACCACTGCTTCCTATACTCGTACGCACATCTTTAGGACTCTATTACGTGAGTTATTTCTTTGCTTCTTTTTTCTTAGCATACTATTTTGTATATTGTTATCAAGAAATGAGAAGATTGATAGTGTTATTGGTGTTCTTGTTTTGCTAAATTTTGTATATTGTTATCAAGAAATGAGAAGATTGATAGTGTTATTAGTGTTCTTGTTTTGCTAAATTTTGTATATTGTTATCAAGAAATGAGAAGATTGATAGTGTTATTAGTGTTCTTCTTTTGCTAAATTTTGTATATTGTTATCAAGAAATGAGAAGATTGATAGTGTTATTTGTATTCTTGTTTTTCTAAATTTTGTATATTGTTATCAAGAAATGAGAAGGTTGATAGTATTATTAGTGTTCTTGTTTGCTAAATTTTGTATATCGTTATCAAGAAAAGAATAGATTGATAGTGTTATTAGTCTTCTTGTTTTGCTAAATTTTGTATATTATTATCAAGAAATGAGAAGTTTGATAGTGTTACTAGTGTTCTTGTTTGCTAAATATTGTATATTGTTATCAAGAAATGAGAAGATTGATAGTGTTATTAGTGTTCTTGTTTTGTTAAATTTGGTATATTGTTATCAAGAAATGAGAAGATGGATAATGTTATTAGTGTTCTTATTTTGCTAAATTTTGTATATTGTTATCAAGAAATGAGAAGGTTGATAGTGTTATTAGTGTTCTTGTTATCAAGAAACGTTTGACGCTGACCATTTAGAAAAATCTCTCAAAAAAGAAAGGCATTGCCATGGGGAATTCTCCATGGCTTCTCTTCAGTCAAATAAGGATACGGAAGATCACAACCAAGTCGATGTAAGCCATGATGCACTATTCGTTGGAATTTATGATGGCTTCAAAGGCCACACTGCTGCTTCCTATATCCGTACGCACATCTTTAGGACTCTATTACGTGAGTTATTTCTTGTCTTCTTTTTTCTTAGCATACTTATCTGTATATTGTTATCAAGAAAGGAGAAGATTGATAGTGTTATTAATGTTCTTGTTTTGCTAAATTTGTTATATTGTTATCAAGAAATGAGAAGATTGATAGTGTTATTAGTGTTCTTGTTTTGCTAAATTTTGTATATTGTTATCAAGAAAAGAGAAGATTGATAGTGTTATTAGTCTTTTTGTTTTGCTAAATTTGTATATTGTTATCAAGAAATGAGAAGTTTGATAGTGTTACTAGTGTTCTTGTTTTGCTAAATATTGTATATTGTTATCAAGAAATGAGAAGATTGATAGTGTTATTAGTGTTCTTGTTTTGCTAAATTTGGTATGTTGTTATCAAGAAATGAGAAGATTGATAGTGTTATTAGTGTTCTTGTTTTGTTAAATTTTGTATATTGTTATCAAGAAATGAGAAGATTGATAGTGTTATTAGTGTTCTTATTATCAAGAAACGTTTGACGCTGACCCTTTAGCAAAATCTCTCAAAAATGAAAGGCATTGCCATAGGGAATTCTCCATGGCTTTTATTCAGTCAAATAAGGATATGGAAGATCACAACCAAGTCGATGTAAGTCATGACGCACTGTTCGTTTGAATTTATGATGGCTTCAAAGGCCACACCACTGCTTCCTATATCCGTACACACATCTTTAGGACTCTATTACGTGAGTTATTTCTTTGCTTCTTTTTTCTTAGCATACTAATATGTATATTGTTATCAAGAAATGAGAAGATTGATAGTGTTATTAGTGTTCTTGTTTTGCTAAATTTTGTATATTGTTATTAAGAAATGAGAAGATTGATAGTGTTATTAGTGTTCTTGTTTTGCTAAATTTTGTATATTGTTATCAAGAAATGAGAAGATTGATAGTGTGATTAGTGTTCTTGTTTTGCTAAATGTTGTATATTTATATCAAGAAATGAGAAGATTGATAATGTTATTAGTGTTCTTGTTTTGCTAAATTTTGTATATTGTTATCAAGAAATGAGAAGATTGATAGTGTTATTAGTGTTCTTGTTTTGCTAAATTTTGTATATTGATATCAAGAAATGAGCAGATTGATAGTGTTATTAGGGTTCTTGTTTTGCTAAATTTTTTATATTGTTATCAAGAAATGAGAAGATTGATAGTGTTATTTGTGTTCTTGTTTTGCTAAATTTTATATATTGTTATCAAGAAATGAGAAGATTGATAGTGTTATTAGTGTTCTTGTTTTGCTAAATTTTGTATATTGTTATCAAGAAATAGGAAGGTTGATAGTGTTATTAGTGTTCTTGTTTTGTTTAATTTTGTATATTGTTATCAAGAAATGAGAAGATTGATAGTGTTATTAGTGTTCTTGTTATCAAGAAACATTTGACGCTGACCCTTTAGAAAAATCTATCAAAAATGAAAGGCATTGCCATGGGGAATTCTCCATGGCTTCTATTCAGTCAAATAAGGATATGAAAGATCACAACCAAGTCGATGTAAGCCATGACGCACTGTTCGTTTGAATTTATGATGGCTTCAAAGGCCACACCACTGCTTCCTATATCCGTACGCACATCTATAGGACTCTATTATGTGAGTTATTTCTTTGCTTCTTTTGTCTTAGCATACTAATATGTATATTGTTATCAAGAAATGAGAAGATTGATAGTGTTATTAGTGTTCTTGTTTTGCTAAATTTTGTATATTAATATTAAGAAATGAGAAGATTGATAGTGTTATTAGTGTTCTTGTTTTGCTAAATTTTGTATATTGTTATCAAGAAATGAGAAGATTGATAGTGTTATTAGTGTTCTTGTTTTGCTAAATTTTGTATATTGTTATCAAGAAATGAGAAGATTGATAGTGTTATTAGGGTTCTTGTTTTGCTAAATTTTGTATATTGTTATCAAGAAATGAGAAGATTGATAGTGTTATTTGTGTTCTTGTTTTGCTAAATTTTATATATTGTTATCAAGAAATGAGAAGATTGATAGTGTTATTAGGGTTCTTGTTTTGCTAAATTTTGTATATTGTTATCAAGAAATGAGAAGATTGATAGTGTTATTTGTGTTCTTGTTTTGCTAAATTTTATATATTGTTATCAAGAAATGAGAAGATTGATAGTGTGATTAGTGTTCTTGTTTTGCTAAATTTTGTATATTTATATCAAGAAATGAGAAGATTGATAATGTTATTAGTGTTCTTGTTTTGCTAAATTTTGTATATTGTTATCAAGAAATGAGAAGATTGATAGTGTTATTAGTGTTCTTGTTTTGCTAAATTTTGTATATTGATATCAAGAAATGAGAAGATTGATAGTGTTATTAAGGTTCTTGTTTTGCTAAATTTTGTATATTGTTATCAAGAAATGAGAAGATTGATAGTGTATTTGTGTTCTTGTTTTGCTAAATTTTTATATTGTTATCAAGAAATGAGAAGATTGATAGTGTTATTAGTGTTCTTGTTTTGCTAAATTTTGTATATTGTTATCAAGAAATAGGAAGGTTGATAGTGTTATTAGTGTTCTTGTTTTGTTTAATTTTGTATATTGTTATCAAGAAATGAGAAGATTGATAGTGTTATTAGTGTTCTTGTTATCAAGAAACATTTGACGCTTACCCTTTAGAAAAATCTCTCAAAAATGAAAGGCATTGCCATGGGGAATTCTCCATGGCTTCTATTCAGTCAAATAAGGATATGAAAGATCACAACCAAGTCGATGTAAGCCATGACGCACTGTTCGTTTGAATTTATGATGGCTTCAAAGGCCACACCACTACTTCCTATATCCGTACGCACATCTATAGGACTCTATTATGTGAGTTATTTCTTTGCTTCTTTTTTCTTAGCATACTTATCTGTATATTGTTATCAAGAAATGAGAAGATTGATAGTGTTATTAGTGTTCTTGTTTTGCTAAATTTTGTATATTAATATCAAGAAATGAGAAGATTGATAGTGTTATTAGTGTTCTTGTTTTGCTAAATTTTGTATATTGTTATCAAGAAATGAGAAGATTGATAGTGTTATTAGTGTTCTTGTTTTGATAAATTTTGTATATCGTTATCAAGAAATGAGAAGATTGATAGTGTTATTAGTGTTCTTGTTTTGCTAAATTTTGTATAATGTTATCAAGAAATTAGAATATTGATAGTGTTATTAATGTTCTTGTTTTGCTAAATTTTGTATATTGTTATCAAGAAATGAGAAGATTGATAGTGTTATTAGTGTTCTTCTTTTGCTAAATTTTGTATATTGTTATCAAGAAATGAGAAGATTGATAGTGTTATTAGGGTTCTTGTTTTGCTAAATTTTGTATATTGTTATCAAGAAAAGAGAAGATTGATAGTGTTATTAGTCTTCTTGTTTTGCTAAATTTTGTATATTGTTATCAAGAAATGAGAAGATTGATAGTGTTATTTGTATTCTTGTTTTTCTAAATTTTGTATATTGTTATCAAGAAATGAGAAGGTTGATAATGTTATTAGTGTTCTTGTTTTGCTAAATTTTGTGTATTGTTATCAAGAAATGAGAAGATTGATAGTGTTATTAGTGTTCTTGTTATCAAGAAACGTTTGACGCTGACCCTTTAGCAAAATCTCTCAAAAACGAAAGGCATTGCCATGGGGAATTCTCCATGGCTTCTGTTCAGTCAAATAAGGATATGGAAGATCACAACCAAGTCGATGTAAGTCATGACCCACTGTTCGTTTGAATTTATGATGGCTTCGAACGCCACACCACTGCTTCCTATATTCGTACGCACATCTTCAGGACTCTATTATGTGAGTTATTTCTTTGCTTCTTTTTTTTTAGCATACTAATGTGTATATTGTTATCAAGAAATGAGCAGATTGATAGTGTTATTAGTGTTCTTGTTTTGCTAAATTTTGTATATTGTTATCAAGAAATGAGAAGATTGATAGTGTTATTAGTGTTCTTGTTTTGATAAATTTTGTATATTGTTATCAAGAAATGAGAAGATTGATAGTGTTATTAGTGTTCTTGTTTTGATAAATTTTGTATATTGTTATCAAGAAATGAGAAGATTGATAATGTTATTAGTGTTCTTGTTTTGCTAAATTTTGTATATTGTTATCAAGAAATGAGAAGATTGATAGTGTTATTAGTGTTCTTGTTTTGCTAAATTTTGTATATTGATATCAAGAAATGAGAAGATTGATAGTGTTATTAGTGTTCTTGTTTTGCTAAATTTTGTATATTGTTATCAAGAAATGAGAAGATTGATAGTGTTATTTGTGTTCTTGTTTTGCTAAATTTTATATATTGTTATCAAGAAATGAGAAGATTGATAGTGTTATTAGTGTTCTTGTTTTGCTAAATTTTGTATATTGTTATCAAGAAATAGGAAGGATGATAGTGTTATTAGTGTTCTTGTTTTGCTAAATTTGGTATATTGTTATCAAGAAATGAGAAGATTGATAGTGTTATTAGTTTTCTTGTTATCAAGAAACATTTGACGCTGACCCTTTAGAAAAATCTCTCAAAAATGAAAGGCATTGCCATGGGGAATTCTCCATTGCTTCTATTCATTCAAATAAGGATATGAAAGATCACAACCAAGTCGATGTAAGCCATGACGCACTGTTCGTTTGAATTTATGATGGCTTCAAAGGCCACACCACTACTTCCTATATCCGTACGCACATCTATAGGACTCTATTATGTGAGTTATTTCTTTGCTTCTTTTTTCTTAGCATACTTATTTGTATATTGTTATCAAGAAATGAGAAGATTGATAATGTTATTAGTGTTCTGGTTTTGCTAAATTTTGTATATTAATATTAAGAAATGAGAAGATTGATAGTGTTATTAGTGTTCTTGTTTTGCTAAATTTTGTATATTGTTATCAAGAAATGAGAATATAGATAGTGTTATTAGTGTTCTTGGTTTGCTAAATTTTGTATATTGTTATCAAGAAATGAGAAGATTGATAGTGTATTAGTGTTCTTCTTTTGCTAAATTTTGTATATTGTTATCAAGAAATGAGAAGATTGATAGTGTTATTTGTATTCTTGTTTTGCTAAATTTTGTATATTGTTATCAAGAAATGAGAAGGTTGATAGTATTATTAGTGTTCTTGTTTTGCTAAATTTTGTATATCGTTATCAAGAAATGAGAAGATTGATAGTGTTATTAGTGTTCTTGTTATCAAGAAACGTTTGACGCTGACCCTTTAGCAAAATATCTCAAAAATGAAAGGCATTGCCATGTGGAATTCTCCATGGCTTATGTTCAGTCAAATAAGGATTTGGAAGATCACAACCAAGTCGATGTAAGTCATGACGCACTGTTCGTTTTAATTTATGATGGCTTCAAAGGCCACACCACTGCTTCCTATACTCGTACGCACATCTTTAGGACTCTATTACGTGAGTTATTTCTTTGCTTCTTTTTTCTTAGCATACTATTTTGTATATTGTTATCAAGAAATGAGAAGATTGATAGTGTTATTGGTGTTCTTGTTTTGCTAAATTTTGTAAATTGTTATCAAGAAATGAGAAGATTGATAGTGTTATTAGTGTTCTTGTTTTGCTGAATTTTGTATATTGTTATCAAGAAATGAGAAGATTGATAGTGTTATTAGTGTGCTTCTTTTGCTAAATTTTGTATATTGTTATCAAGAAATAGGAAGGATGATAGTGTTATTAGTGTTCTTGTTTTGCTAAATTTGGTATATTGTTATCAAGAAATGAGAAGATTGATAGTGTTATTAGTTTTCTTGTTATCAAGAAACATTTGACGCTGACCCTTTAGAAAAATCTCTCAAAAATGAAAGGCATTGCCATGGGGAATTCTCCATTGCTTCTATTCATTCAAATAAGGATATGAAAGATCACAACCAAGTCGATGTAAGCCATGACGCACTGTTCGTTTGAATTTATGATGGCTTCAAAGGCCACACCATTACTTCCTATATCCGTACGCACATCTATAGGACTCTATTATGTGAGTTATTTCTTTGCTTCTTTTTTCTTAGCATACTTATTTGTATATTGTTATCAAGAAATGGAAGATTGATAGTGTTATTAGTGTTCTGGTTTTGCTAAATTTTGTATATTAATATTAAGAAATGAGAAGATTGATAGTGTTATTAGTGTTCTTGTTTTGCTAAATTTTGTATATTGTTATCAAGAAATGAGAATATAGATAGTGTTATTAGTGTTCTTGGTTTGCTAAATTTTGTATATTGTTATCAAGAAATGAGAAGATTGATAGTGTTATTAGTGTTCTTCTTTTGCTAAATTTTGTATATTGTTATCAAGAAATGAGAAGATTGATAGTGTTATTTGTATTCTTGTTTTGCTAAATTTTGTATATTGTTATCAAGAAATGAGAAGGTTGATAGTATTATTAGTGTTCTTGTTTTGCTAAATTTTGTATATCGTTATCAAGAAATGAGAAGATTGATAGTGTTATTAGTGTTCTTGTTATCAAGAAACGTTTGACGCTGACCCTTTAGCAAAATCTCTCAAAAATGAAAGGCATTGCCATGTGGAATTCTCCATGGCTTATGTTCAGTCAAATAAGGATTTGGAAGATCACAACCAAGTCGATGTAAGTCATGACGCACTGTTCGTTTTAATTTATGATGGCTTCAAAGGCCACACCACTGCTTCCTATACTCGTACGCACATCTTTAGGACTCTATTACGTGAGTTATTTCTTTGCTTCTTTTTTCTTAGCATACTATTTTGTATATTGTTATCAAGAAATGAGAAGATTGATAGTGTTATTGGTGTTCTTGTTTTGCTAAATTTTGTATATTGTTATCAAGAAATGAGAAGATTGATAGTGTTATTAGTGTTCTTGTTTTGCTGAATTTTGTATATTGTTATCAAGAAATGAGAAGATTGATTGTGTTATTAGTGTTCTTCTTTTGCTAAATTTTGTATATTGTTATCAAGAAATGAGAAGATTGATAGTGTTATTTGTATTCTTGTTTTTCTAAATTTTGTATATTGTTATCAAGAAATGAGAAGGTTGATAGTATTATTAGTGTTCTTGTTTTGCTAAATTTTGTATGTCGTTATCAAGAAAAGAGAAGATTGATAGTGTTATTAGTCTTCTTGTTTTGCTAAATTTTGTATATTGTTATCAAGAAATGAGAAGTTTGATAGTGTTACTAGTGTTCTTATTTTGCTAAATATTGTATATTGTTATCAAGAAATGAGAAGATCGATAGTGTTATTAGTGTTCTTGTTTTGTTAAATTTGGTATATTGTTATCAAGAAATGAGAAGATGGATAATGTTATTAGTGTTCTTATTTTGCTAAATTTTGTATATTGTTATCAAGAAATGAGAAGGTTGATAGTGTTATTAGTGTTCTTGTTATCAAGAAACGTTTGACGCTGACCATTTAGAAAAATCTCTCAAAAAAGAAAGGCATTGCCATGGGGAATTCTCCATGGCTTCTCTTCAGTCAAATAAGGATACGGAAGATCACAACCAAGTCGATGTAAGCCATGACGCACTGTTCGTTGGAATTTATGATGGCTTCAAAGGCCACACCGCTGCTTCCTATATCCGTACGCACATCTTTAGGACTCTATTACGTGAGTTATTTCTTGTCTTCTTTTTTCTTAGCATACTTATCTGTATATTGTTATCAAGAAAGGAGAAGATTGATAGTGTTATTAATGTTCTTGTTTTGCTAAATTTGTTATATTGTTATCAAGAAATGAGAAGATTGATAGTGTTATTAGTGTTCTTGTTTTGCTAAATTTTGTATATTGTTATCAAGAAAAGAGAAGATTGATAGTGTTATTAGTCTTTTTGTTTTGCTAATTTTTGTATATTGTTATCAAGAAATGAGAAGTTTGATAGTGTTACTAGTGTTCTTGTTTTGCTAAATATTGTATATTGTTATCAAGAAATGAGAAGATTGATAGTGTTATTAGTGTTCTTGTTTTGCTAAATTTGGTATGTTGTTATCAAGAAATGAGAAGATTGATAGTGTTATTAGTGTTCTTGTTTTGCTAAATTTTGTATATTGTTATCAAGAAATATGAAGGTTGATATTGTTATTAGGGTTCTTGTTTTGCTAAAAAATTTATTATTGTTATCAGGAAATGAGAAGTTTGACAGTGTTATTAGTATTCTTGTTTTGCTAAATTTTGTATATTGTTATCAAGAAATGAGAAGACTGATAGTGTTATTAGTGTTCTTGTTATCAAGAAACGTTTGACGCTGACCA
Source organism: Lathyrus oleraceus (assembly GCF_024323335.1). Lineage (NCBI taxonomy): Eukaryota > Viridiplantae > Streptophyta > Magnoliopsida > Fabales > Fabaceae > Lathyrus > Lathyrus oleraceus. The sequence continues at coordinate 29,926 of NW_026112858.1, read as the reverse complement.
TTTAGCAAAATCTCTCAAAAAAGAAAGGCATTGCCATGGGGAATTCTCCATGGCTTCTCTTCAGTCAAATAAGGATACGGAAGATCACAACCAAGTCGATGTAAGCCATGACGCACTGTTCGTTGGAATTTATGATGGCTTCAAAGGCCATACCGCTGCTTCATATACGTGAGTTATTTCTTTGCTTATTTTTTCTTAGCATACTTATCTGTATATTGTTATCAAGAAATAAGAAGCTTGATAGTGTTATTAGTGTTCTTGTTTTGCTAAATTTTGTATATTGTTATCAAGAAAGGAGAAGATTGATAGTGTTATTAGTGTTCTTGTTTTGCTAAATTTGGTATATTGTTATCAAGAAATGAGAAGATTGATAGTGTTATTAGTGTTCTTGTTTTGCTATATTTTGTATATTGTTATCAAGAAAGGAGAAGATTGATAGTGTTATTAGTGTTCTTGTTTTGCTAAATTTGTATATTGTTATCAAGAAATGAGAAGATTGATAGTGTTATTAGTGTTCTTGTTTTGCTAAATTTTGTATATTGTTAAAAGAAATGAGAAGATTTATAGTGTTATTAGTGTTCTTATTTGCTAAATTTTGTATATGTTATCAAGAAATGAGAAGATTGATAGTGTTATTAGTGTTCTTGTAAACGTTATTAGTGTTATTATGATGGCTTCAAAGGCCACACTGCTGCTTCCTATATCGGTACGCACATCTTTAGGACTCTATTATGTGAGTTTTTTCTTTGCTTCTTTTTTCTTAGCATACTTATCTGTATATTGTTATCAAGAAACGAGAAGATTGAAAGTGTTATTAGTGTTCTTGTTTTGCTAAAATTTGTATATTTTTATCAAGAAATAAGAAGATTGATAGGGTTATTAGTATTCTTGTTTTGCTAAATTTTGTAAATTGTTATCAAGAAATGAGAAGATTGATAGTGTTATTAGTGTTCTTGTTTTGCTAAATTTTGTATATTGTTATCAAGAAAGGAGAAGATTGATAGTGTTATTAGTGTTCTTGTTTTGCTAAATTTGGTATATTGTTATCAAGAAATGAGAAGATTGATAGTGTTATTAGTGTTCTTGTTTTGTTAAATTTTCTATATTGTTATAAAGAAATGAGAAGATTGATAGTGTTATTAGTGTTCTTGTTTTGCTAAATTTTGTATATTGTTATCAAGAAATGAGAAGACTGATAGTGTTATTTGTATTCTTGTTTTTCTAAATTTTGTATATTGTTATCAAGAAATGAGAAGATTGATAGTGTGATTAGTGTTCTTGTTTTGCTAAATTTTGTATATTGTTATCATGAAATGAGAAGATTGATAGTGTTATTAGTGTTCTTGTTTTGCTAAAGTTTGTATATTGTTATCAAGAAATGAGAAGATTGATAGTGTTATTAGTGTTCTTGTTTTGCTAAATTTTTTATATTGATATCAAGAAATGAGAAGATTGATAGTGTTATTAGTGATCTTGTATTGCTAAATTTTGTATACTTTTATCAAGAAATGAGAAGATTGATAGTGTTATTTGTGTTATTGTTTTGCTAAATTTTGTATATTGCTATCAAGAAATGAGAAGATTGATAGTGTTATTAGTGTTCTTGTTTTGCTAAATTTTGTATATTGTTATCAAGAAATAGGAAGGTTGATAGTGTTATTAGTGTTCTTGTTTTGCTTAATTTTGTATATTGTTATCAAGAAATGAGAAGATCAAAAGTTTTATTAGTGTTCTTGTTATCAAGAAACGTTTGACACTGACCCTTTAGCAAAATCTCTCAAAAATGAAAGGCATTGCCATGGGGAATTCTCCATGGCTTCTATTCAGTCAAATAAGGATATGGAAGATCACAACCAAGTCGATGTAAGCCATGACGCACTGTTCGTTTGAATTTATGATGGCTTCAAAGGCCACAGCACTGCTTCCTATATCCGTACGCACATCTTTAGGACTCTATTATGTGAGTTATTTCTTTATTTCTTTTTTCTTAGCATACTTATCTGTATATTGTTATCAAGAAAGGAGAAGATTGATAGTGTTATTAATGTTCTTGTTTTGCTAAATTTGTTATATTGTTATCAAGAATGAGAAGATTGATAGTGTTATTAGTGTTCTTGTTTTGCTAAATTTTGTATATTGTTATCAAGAAAAGAGAAAATGATAGTGTTATTAGTCTTTTGTTTTGCTAAATTTTGTATATTGTTATCAAGAAATGAGAAGTTTGATAGTGTTACTAGTGTTCTGTTTTGCTAAATATTGTATATGTTATCAAGAAATGAGAAGATTGATAGTGTTATTAGTGTTCTTGTTTTGCTAAATTTGGTATGTTGTTATCAAGAAATGAGAAGATTGATAGTGTTATTAGTGTTCTTGTTTTGCTAAATTTTGTATATTGTTATCAAGAAATGTGAAGGTTGATAGTGTTATTAATGTTCTTGTTTTGCTAAAAAATTTATTATTGTTATCAAGAAATGAGAAGTTTGATAGTGTTATTAGTGTTCTTGTTTTGCTAAATTTGGTATATTGTTATCAAGAAATGAGAAGATTGATAGTGTTATTAGTGTTCTTGTTTTGCTATATTTTGTATATTGTTATCAAGAAAGGAGAAGATTGATAGTGTTATTAGTGTTCTTGTTTTGCTAAATTTGGTATATTGTTATCAAGAAATCAGAAGATTGATAGTGTTATTAGTGTTCTTGTTTTGCTAAATTTTGTATATTGTTATCAAGAAATGAGAAGATTTATAGTGTTATTAGTGTTCTTATTTTGCTAAATTTTGTATATTGTTATCAAGAAATGAGAAGATTGATAGTGTTATTAGTGTTCTTGTAAACGTTATTAGTGTTATTATGATGGCTTCAAAGGCCACACTGCTGCTTCCTATATCGGTACGCACATCTTTAGGACTCTATTATGTGAGTTTTTTCTTTGCTTCTTTTTTCTTAGCATACTTATCTGTATATTGTTATCAAGAAACGAGAAGATTGAAAGTGTTATTAGTGTTCTTGTTTTGCTAAAATTTGTATATTTTTATCAAGAAATAAGAAGATTGATAGGGTTATTAGTATTCTTGTTTTGCTAAATTTGTAAATTGTTATCAAGAAATGAGAAGATTGATAGTGTTATTAGTGTTCTTGTTTTGCTAAATTTTGTATATTGTTATCAAGAAAGGAGAAGATTGATAGTGTTATTAGTGTTCTTGTTTTGCTAAATTTGGTATATTGTTATCAAGAAATGAGAAGATTGATAGTGTTATTAGTGTTCTTGTTTTGCTAAATTTTGTATATTGTTATAAAGAAATGAGAAGATTGATAGTGTTATTAGTGTTCTTGTTTTGCTAAATTTTGTATATTGTTATCAAGAAATGAGAAGACTGATAGTGTTATTTGTATTCTTGTTTTTCTAAATTTTGTATATTGTTATCAAGAAATGAGAAGTTTGATAGTGTTATTAGTGTTCTTGTTTTGCTAAATTTTGTATATTGTTATCAAGAAATGAGAAGATTGATAGTGTTATTAGTGTTCTTGTTATCAAGAAACGTTTGACGCTGACCCTTTAGCAAAATCTCTCAAAAATGAAAGGCATTGCCATGGGGAATTCTCCATGGCCTCTGTTCAGTCAAATAAGGATATGGAAGATCACAACCAAGTCGATGTAAGTCATGACGCACTGTTCATTTTAATTTATGATGGCTTCAAAGGCCACACCACTGCTTCCTATATTCGTACGCACATCTTAGGACTCTATTACGTGAGTTATTCTTTGCTTCTTTTTCTTAGCATACTAATCTGTATATTGTTATCAAGAAATGAGAAGATTGATAGTGTTATTAGTGTTCTTGTTTGCTAAATTTTGTATATTGTTATCAAGAAATGAGAAGATTGATAGTGTTATTAGTGTTCTTGTTTTGCTAAATTTTGTATATTGTTATCAAGAAATGAGAAGATTGATAGTGTGATTAGTGTTCTTGTTTTGCTAAATTTTGTATATTGTTATCAAGAAATGAGAAGATGATAGTGTATTAGTGTTCTTGTTTGCTAAAGTTTTGTATATTGTTATCAAGAAATGAGAAGATTGATAGTGTTATTAGTGTTCTTGTTTTGCTAAATTTTTTATATTGATATCAAGAAATGAGAAGATTGATAGTGTTATTAGTGATCTTGTATTGCTAAATTTGTATACTTTTATCAAGAAATGAGAAGATTGATAGTGTTATTTGTGTTATTGTTTTGCTAAATTTTGTATATTGCTATCAAGAAATGAGAAGATTGATAGTGTATTAGTGTTCTTGTTTTGCTAAATTTTGTATATTGTTATCAAGAAATAGGAAGGTGATAGTGTTATTAGTGTTCTGTTTTGCTTAATTTTGTATATGTTATCAAGAAATGAGAAGATCAAAAGTTTTATTAGTGTTCTTGTTATCAAGAAACGTTTGACACTGACCCTTTAGCAAAATGTCTCAAAAATGAAAGGCATTGCCATGGGGAATTCTCCATGGCTTCTATTCAGTCAAATAAGGATATGGAAGATCACAACCAAGTCGATGTAAGCCATGACGCACTGTTCGTTTGAATTTATGATGGCTTCAAAGGCCACACCACTGCTTCCTATATCCGTACGCACATCTTTAGGACTCTATTATGTGAGTTATTTCTTTATTTCTTTTTTCTTAGCATACTTATCTGTATATTGTTATCAAGAAAGGAGAAGATTGATAGTGTTATTAATGTTCTTGTTTTGCTAAATTTGTTATATTGTTATCAAGAAATGAGAAGATTGATAGTGTTATTAGTGTTTTGTTTTTTGCTAAATTTTGTATATTGTTATCAAGAAAAAGAGAAAATTGATAGTGTTATTAGTCTTTTTGTTTTGCTAAATTTTGTATATTGTTATCAAGAAATGAGAAGTTTGATAGTGTTACTAGTGTTCTTGTTTTGCTAAATATTGTATATTGTTATCAAGAAATGAGAAGATTGATAGTGTTATTAGTGTTCTTGTTTTGCTAAATTTGGTATGTTGTTATCAAGAAATGAGAAGATTGATAGTGTTATTAGTGTTCTTGTTTTGCTAAATTTTGTATATTGTTATCAAGAAATGTGAAGGTTGATAGTGTTATTAGTGTTCTTGTTTTGCTAAAAAATTTATTATTGTTATCAAGAAATGAGAAGTTTGATAGTGTTATTAGTATTCTTGTTTTGCTAAATTTTGTATATTGTTATGAAGAAATGAGAAGACTGATAGTGTTATTAGTGTTCTTGTTATCAAGAAACGTTTGACGCTGACCATTTAGCAAAATCTCTCAAAAAAGAAAGGCATTGCCATGGGGAATTCTCCATGGCTTCTCTTCAGTCAAATAAGGATACGGAAGATCACAACCAAGTCGATGTAAGCCATGACGCACTGTTCGTTGGAATTTATGATGGCTTCAAAGGCCACACCGCTGCTTCATATATCCGTAAGCACATCTTTAAGACTCTATTACGTGAGTTATTTCTTTGTCTATTTTTTCTTAGCATACTTATCTGTATATTGTTATCAAGAAATAAGAAGCTTGATAATGTTATTAGTGTTCTTGTTTTGCTAAATTTTGTATATTGTTATCAAGAAAGGAGAAGATTGATAGTGTTATTAGTGTTCTTGATTTGCTAAATTTTGTATATTGTTATCAAGAAATGAGAAGATTTATAGTGTTATTAGTGTTCTTATTTTGCTAAATTTTGTATATTGTTATCAAGAAATGAGAAGATTGATAGTGTTATTAGTGTTCTTGTTTTGCTAAATTTGGTATATTGTTATCAAGAAATGAGAAGATTGATAGTGTTATTAGTGTTCTTGTTTTGCTAAATTTTGTATATTGTTATCAAGAAATGAGAAGATTTATAGTGTTATTAGTGTTCTTATTTTGCTAAATTTTGTATATTGTTATCAAGAAATGAGAAGATTGATAGTGTTATTAGTGTTCTTGTAAACGTTATTAGTGTTATTATGATGGCTTCAAAGGCCACACTGCTGCTTCCTATATCGGTACGCACATCTTTAGGACTCTATTATGTGAGTTTTTTCTTTGCTTCTTTTTTCTTAGCATACTTATCTGTATATTGTTATCAAGAAACGAGAAGATTGAAAGTGTTATTAGTGTTCTTGTTTTGCTAAAATTTGTATATTTTTATCAAGAAATAAGAAGATTGATAGGGTTATTAGTATTCTTGTTTTGCTAAATTTTGTAAATTGTTATCAAGAAATGAGAAGATTGATAGTGTTATTAGTGTTCTTGTTTTGCTAAATTTTGTATATTGTTATCAAGAAAGGAGAAGATTGATAGTGTTATTAGTGTTCTTGTTTTGCTAAATTTGGTATATTGTTATCAGAAATGAGAAGATTGATAGTGTTATAGTGTTCTTGTTTTGCTAAATTTTGTATATTGTTATAAGAAATGAGAAGATTGATAGTGTTATTAGTGTTCTTGTTTTGCTAAATTTTGTATATTGTTATCAAGAAATGAGAAGACTGATAGTGTTATTTGTATTCTTGTTTTTCTAAATTTTGTATATTGTTATCAAGAAATGAGAAGTTTGATAGTGTTATTAGTGTTCTTGTTTTGCTAAATTTTGTATATTGTTATCAAGAAATGAGAAGATTGATAGTGTTATTAGTGTTCTTGTTATCAAGAAACGTTTGACGCTGACCCTTTAGCAAAATCTCTCAAAAATGAAAGGCATTGCCATGGGGAATTCTCCATGGCCTCTGTTCAGTCAAATAAGGATATGGAAGATCACAACCAAGTCGATGTAAGTCATGACGCACTGTTCATTTTAATTTATGATGGCTTCAAAGGCCACACCACTGCTTCCTATATTCGTACGCACATCTTTAGGACTCTATTACGTGAGTTATTTCTTTGCTTCTTTTTTCTTAGCATACTAATCTGTATATTGTTATCAAGAAATGAGAAGATTGATAGTGTTATTAGTGTTCTTGTTTTGCTAAATTTTGTATATTGTTATCAAGAAATGAGAAGATTGATAGTGTTATTAGTGTTCTTGTTTTGCTAAATTTTGTATATTGTTATCAAGAAATGAGAAGATTGATAGTGTGATTAGTGTTCTTGTTATGCTAAATTTTGTATATTGTTATCAAGAAATGAAAAGATTGATAGTGTTATTAGTGTTCTTGTTTTGCTAAAGTTTGTATATTGTTATCAAGAAATGAGAAGATTGATAGTGTTATTAGTGTTCTTGTTTTGCTAAATTTTTTATATTGATATCAAGAAATGAGAAGATTGATAGTGTTATTAGTGATCTTGTATTGCTAAATTTTGTATACTTTTATCAAGAAATGAGAAGATTGATAGTGTTATTTGTGCTATTGTTTTGCTAAATTTTGTATACTGCTATCAAGAAATGAGAAGATTGATAGTGTTATTAGTGTTCTTGTTTTGCTAAATTTTGTATATTGTTATCAAGAAATAGGAAGGTTGATAGTGTTATTAGTGTTCTTGTTTTGCTTAATTTGTATATTGTATCAAGAAATGAGAAGATCAAAAGTTTTATTAGTGTTTGTTATCAAGAAACGTTTGACACTGACCCTTTAGCAAAATCTCTCAAAAATGAAAGGCATTGCCATGGGGAATTCTCCATGGCTTCTATTCAGTCAAATAAGGATATGGAAGATCACAACCAAGTCGATGTAAGCCATGACGCACTGTTCGTTTGAATTTATGATGGCTTCAAAGGCCACACCACTGCTTCCTATATCCGTACGCACATCTTTAGGACTCTATTATGTGAGTTATTTCTTTATTTCTTTTTTCTTAGCATACTTATCTGTATATTGTTATCAAGAAAGGAGAAGATTGATAGTGTTATTAATGTTCTTGTTTTGCTAAATTTGTTATATTGTTATCAAGAAATGAGAAGATTGATAGTGTTATTAGTGTTCTTGTTTTGCTAAATTTTGTATATTGTTATCAAGAAAAGAGAAAATTGATAGTGTTATTAGTCTTTTTGTTTTGCTAAATTTTGTATATTGTTATCAAGAAATGAGAAGTTTGATAGTGTTACTAGTGTTCTTGTTTTGCTAAGTATTGTATATTGTTATCAAGAAATGAGAAGATTGATAGTGTTATTAGTGTTCTTGTTTTGCTAAATTTGGTATGTTGTTATCAAGAAATGAGAAGATTGATAGTGTTATTAGTGTTCTTGTTTTGCTAAATTTTGTATATTGTTATCAAGAAATGTGAAGGTTGATAGTGTTATTAGTGTTCTTGTTTTGCTAAAAAATTTATTATTGTTATCAAGAAATGAGAAGTTTGATAGTGTTATTAGTATTCTTGTTTTGCTAAATTTTGTATATTGTTATCAAGAAATGAGAAGACTGATAGTGTTATTAGTGTTCTTGTTATCAAGAAACGTTTGACGCTGACCATTTAGCAAAATCTCTCAAAAAAGAAAGGCATTGCCATGGGGAATTCTCCATGGCTTCTCTTCAGTCAAATAATGATACGGAAGATCACAACCAAGTCGATGTAAGCCATGACGCACTGTTCGTTGGAATTTATGATGGCTTCAAAGGCCACACCGCTGCTTCATATATCCGTAAACACATCTTTAAGACTTTATTACGTGAGTTATTTCTTTGTCTATTTTTTCTTAGCATACTTATCTGTATATTGTTATCAAGAAATAAGAAGCTTGATAATGTTATTAGTGTTCTTGTTTTGCTAAATTTTGTATATTGTTATCAAGAAAGGAGAAGATTGATAGTGTTATTAGTGTTCTTGATTTGCTAAATTTTGTATATTGTTATCAAGAAATGAGAAGATTTATAGTGTTATTAGTGTTCTTATTTTGCTAAATTTTGTATATTGTTATCAAGAAATGAGTAGATTGATAGTGTTATTAGTGTTCTTGTTTTGCTAATTTTGTATATTCTTATCAAGAAATGAGAAGATTTATAGTGTTATTAGTGTTCTTCTTTTTGCTAAATTTTGTATATTGTTATCAAGAAATGAGAAGATTGATAGTGTTATTAGTGTTCTTGTAAACGTATTAGTGTTATTATGATGGCTTCAAAGGCCACACTGCTGCTTCCTATATCGGTACGCACATCTTAGGACTCTATTATGTGAGTTTTTCTTTGCTTTTTTTCTTAGCATACTTATCTGTATATTATCAAGAAACGAGAAGATTGAAGTGTTATTAGTGTTCTAGTTTTGCTAAAATTTGTATATTTTATCAAGAAATAAGAAGATTGATAGGGTTATTAGTATTCTTGTTTTGCTAAATTTTGTAAATTGTTATCAAGAAATGAGAAGATTGATAGTGTTATTATTGTTCTTGTTTTGCTAAATTTTGTATATTGTTATCAAGAAAGGGAAGATTGATAGTGTTATTAGTGTTCTTGTTTTGCCAAATTGGTATATTGTTATCAAGAAATGAGAAGATTGATAGTGTTATTAGTGTTCTTGTTTTGCTAATTTTGTATATTGTTATAAAGAAATGAGAAGATTGATAGTGTTATTAGTGTCTTGTTTGCTAAATTTTGTATATTGTTATCAAGAAATGAGAAGACTGATAGTGTTATTTGTATTCTTGTTTTTCTAAATTGTATATTGTTATCAAGAAATGAGAAGTTTGATAGTGTTATTAGTGTTCTTGTTTTGCTAAATTTGTATATTGTTATCAAGAAATGAGAAGATTGATAGTGTTATTAGTGTTCTTGTTATCAAGAAACGTTTGACGTGACCCTTTAGCAAAATCTCTCAAAAATGAAAGGCATTGCCATGGGGAATTCTCCATGGCCTCTTGTTCAGTCAAATAAGGATATGGAAGATCACAACCAAGTCGATGTAAGTCATGACGCACTGTCATTTTATTTATGATGGCTTCAAAGGCCACACACTGCTTCCTTATTCGTACGCACATCTTTAGGACTCTATTACGTGAGTTATTTCTTTGCTTCTTTTTCTTAGCATACTAATCTGTATATTTTATCATAAAAATGAGAAGATTGATAGTGTTATTAGTGTTCTTGTTTTGCTAAATTTTGTATATTATTATCAAGAAATGAGAAGATTGATAGTGTTATTAGTGTTCTTGTTTTGCTAAATTTGGTATATTGTTATCAAGAAATGAGAAGATTGATAATGTGATTAGTGTTCTTGTTTGCTAAATTTTGTATATGTTATCAAGAAATGAGAAGATGATAGTGTTATTAGTGTTCTTGTTTTGCTAAATTTTGTATATTGTTATCAAGAAATGAGAAGATTGATAGTGTTATTAGTGTTCTTGTTTTGCTAAATTTTTTATATTGATATCAAGAAATGAGAAGATTGATAGTGTTATTAGTGATCTTGTATTGCTAAATTTTGTATACTTTTATCAAGAAATGAGAAGATTGATAGTGTTATTTGTGTTATTGTTTTGCTAAATTTTGTATATTGCTATCAAGAAATGAGAAGATTGATAGTGTTATTAGTGTTCTTGTTTTGCTAAATTTTGTATATTGTTATCAAGAAATAGGAAGGTTGATAATGTTTTAGTGTTCTTGTTTGCTTAATTTGTATATTGTTATCAAGAAATGAGAAGATCAAAAGTTTTATTAGTGTTCTTGTTATCAAGAAACGTTTGACACTGACCCTTTAGCAAAAATCTCTCAAAAATGAAAGGCATTGCCATGGGGAATTCTCCATGGCTTTTATTCAGTCAAAAAGAAGGATGGAAGATCACAACCAAGTCGATGTAAGCCATGACGCACTGTTCGTTTGAATTTATGATGGCTTCAAAGGCCACACCCATGCTTCCTATATCCGTACGCACTTTAGGACTTATTATGTGAGTTATTTCTTTGTTTCTTTTTTCTTAGCATACTTACCTGTATATTGTTATCAAGAAATGAGATGATTGATAGTGTTATTAGTGTTCTTGTTTTGCTAAATTTTGTATATTGTTATCAAGAAATGAGAAGATGATAATGTTATTAGTGTTTGTTTTGATAAACTTTGTATATTGTTATCAAAAAATGAGAAGATTGATAGCGTATTAGTGTTCTTGTTTTGCTAAATTTGTATATTGTTATCAAGAAGGAGAAAGATTGATAGTGTTATAGTGTTCTTGTTTTGCTAAATTTGGTATATTGTTATCAAGAAATGAGAAGATTCATAGTGTTATTAGTGTTCTTGTTTTGCTAAATTTTGTATATTGTTATCAAGAAATGAGAAGATTGATAGTGTTATTAGTGTTCTTGTTTTGCTAAATTTTGTATATTGTTATCAAGAAATGAGAAGATTGATAGTGTTATTAGTGTTCTTGTTTTACTAAATTTTGTATATTGTTATCAAGAAATTAGAAGATTGATAGTGTTATTAGTGTTCTTGTTTTGCTAAAATTTTTATATTAATATCAAGAAATGAGAAGATTGATAGTGTTATTAGTGTTCTTGTATTGCTAAATTTTGTATATTTTATCAAGAAATGAGAAGTGTTGATAGTTTGATTGTGTTATTGTGTTATTTTTGCTAAAATTTTGTAATTGTTATCAAGAAATGAGAAGATTGATAGTGTTATTAGTGTTCTTGTTTTGCTAAATTTTGTATATTGTTATCAAGCAATAGGAAGGTTGATAGTGTTATTAGTGTTCTTGTTTTGCTAAATTTTGTATATTGTTATCAAGAAATGAGAAGATTGATAGTGTTACTAGTGTTTTTTTTGATAATTTTGTATATTGTTATCAAAAAAATGAGAGATTGATAGTGTTATTAGTGTTCTGTTTTGCTAATTTTTTTATATTGTTATCAAGAAACGAGAAGATTCATAGTGTTATTAGTGTTCTTGTTTTGCTAAATTTTGTATATTGTTATCAAGAAATGAGAAGATTGATAGTGTTATTAGTGTTCTTGTTTTGCTAAATTTTGAATATTGTTATCAAGAAATGAGAAGATTGATAGTGTTGTTAGTCTTCTTGTTTTGCTAAATTTTGTATACTGTTATCAAGAAAGGAGAAGATTGATAGTGTTATTAGTGTTGTTGTTTTGCTAAATTTGGTATATTGTTATCAAGAAATGAGAAGATTGATAGTGTTATTAGTGTTCTTGTTTTTCTAAATTTTGTATATTGTTATCAAGAAATGAGAAGTTTGATAGTGTTATTAGTGTTCTTGTTTTGCTAAATTTTGTATATTGTTATCAAGAAATGAGAAGATTGATAGTGTTATTAGTGTTCTTGTTATCAAGAAACATTTGAAGCTGACCCTTTAGCAAAATCTCTCAAAAATGAAAGGCATTGCCATGGGGAATTCTCCATGGCTTCTGTTCAGTCAAATAAGGATATGTAAGATCACAACCAAGTCGATGTAAGTCATGACGCACTGTTCATTTTAATTTATGATGGCTTCAAAGGCCACACCACTGCTTCCTATATTCGTAGGCACATCTTTAAGACTCTATTACGTGAGTTATTTCTTTGCTTCTTTTTTCTTAGCATACTAATCTGTATATTGTTATCAAGAAATGAGAAGATTGATAGTGTTATTAGTGTTCTTGTTTTGCTAAATTTTGTATATTGTTATCAAGAAATGAGAAGATTGATAGTGTTATTAGTGTTCTTGTTTTGCTAAATTTTGTATATTGTTATCAAGAAATGAGAAGATTGATAGTGTGATTAGTGTTCTTGTTTTGCTAAATTTTGTATATTGTTATCAAGAAATTAGAAGATTGATAGTGTAATTAGTGTTCTTGTTTTGCTAAATTTTTTATATTGATATCAAGAAATGAGAAGATTGATAGTGTTATTAGTGTTCTTGTATTGCTAAATTTTGTATACTTTTATCAAGAAATGAGAAGTTTGATAGTGTTATTTGTGTTATTGTTTTGCTAAATTTTGTATATTGTTATCAAGAAATGAGAAGATTGATAGTGTTATTAGTGTTCTTGTTTTGCTAAATTTTGTATATTGTTATCAAGCAATAGGAAGGTTGATAGTGTTATTAGTGTTCTTGTTTTGCTTAATTTTGTATATTGTTATAAAGAAATGAGAAGATCGATAGTGTTATTAGTGTTCTTGTTATCAAGAAACGTTTGACGCTGACCCTTTAGCAAAATCTCTCAAAAATGAAAGGCATTGCCATGGGGAATTCTCCATGGCTTATATTCAGTCAAATAAGGATATGGAAGATCACAACCAAGTCGATGTAAGCCATGACGCACTGTTCGTTTGAATTTATGATGGCTTCAAAGGCCACATCACTACTTCCTATATCCGTACGCACATCTTTAGGACTCTATTATGTGAGTTATTTCTTTGCTTCTTTTTTCTTAGCATACTTATCTGTATATTGTTATCAAGAAATGAGATGATTGATAGTGTTATTAGTGTTCTTGTTTTGCTAAATTTTGTATATTGTTATCAAGAAATGAGAAGATTGATAGTGTTACTAGTGTTTTTGTTTTGATAAATTTTGTATATTGTTATCAAAAAATGAGAAGATTGATAGTGTTATTAGTGTTCTTGTTTTGCTAATTTTTTTATATTGTTATCAAGAAACGAGAAGATTCATAGTGTTATTAGTGTTCTTGTTTTGCTAAATTTTGTATATTGTTATCAAGAAATGAGAAGATTGATAGTGTTATTAGTGTTCTTGTTTTGCTAAATTTTGAATATTGTTATCATGAAATGAGAAGATTGATAGTGTTGTTAGTCTTCTTGTTTTGCTAAATTTTGTATATTGTTATCAAGAAAGGAGAAGATTGATAGTGTTATTAGTGTTCTTGTTTTGCTAAATTTGGTATATTGTTATCAAGAAATGAGAAGATTGATAGTGTTATTAGTGTTCTTGTTTTTCTAAATTTTGTATATTGTTATCAAAAAATGAGAAGTTTGATAGTGTTATTAGTGTTCTTGTTTTGCTAAATTTTGTATATTGTTATCAAGAAATGAGAAGATTGATAGTGTTATTAGTGTTCTTGTTATCAAGAAACGTTTGAAGCTGACCCTTTAGCAAAATCTCTCAAAAATGAAAGGCATTGCCATGGGGAATTCTCCATGGCTTCTGTTCAGTCAAATAAGGATATGGAAGATCACAACCAAGTCGATGTAAGTCATGACGCACTGTTCATTTTAATTTATGATGGCTTCAAAGGCCACACCACTGCTTCCTATATTCGTACGCACATCTTTAAGACTCTATTACGTGAGTTATTTCTTTGCTTCTTTTTTCTTAGCATACTAATCTGTATATTGTTATCAAGAAATGAGAAGATTGATAGTGTTATTAGTGTTCTTGTTTTGCTAAATTTTGTATATTGTTATCAAGAAATGAGAAGATTGATAGTGTTACTAGTGTTTTTGTTTTGATAAATTTTGTATATTGTTATCAAAAAATGAGAAGATTGATAGTGTTATTAGTGTTCTTGTTTTGCTAAATTTTGTATATTGTTATCAAGAAATGAGAAGATTGATAGTGTTATTAGTGTTCTTGTTTTGCTAAATTTTGAATATTGTTATCAAGAAATGAGAAGATTGATAGTGTTGTTAGTCTTCTTGTTTTGCTAAATTTTGTATATTGTTATCAAGAAAGGAGAAGATTGATAGTGTTATTAGTGTTCTTGTTTTGCTAAATTTGGTATATTGTTATCAAGAAATGAGAAGATTGATAGTGTTATTAGTGTTCCTGTTTTTCTAAATTTTGTATATTGTTATCAAGAAATGAGAAGTTTGATAGTGTTATTAGTGTTCTTGTTTTGCTAAATTTTGTATATTGTTATCAAGAAATGAGAAGATTGATAGTGTTATTAGTGTTCTTGTTATCAAGAAACATTTGAAGCTGACCCTTTAGCAAAATCTCTCAAAAAAGAAAGGCATTGCCATGGGGAATTCTCCATGGCTTCTGTTCAGTCAAATAAGGATATGGAAGATCACAACCAAGTCGATGTAAGTCATGACGCACTGTTCATTTTAATTTATGATGGCCTCAAAGGCCACACCACTGCTTCCTATATTCGTACGCACATCTTTAAGACTCTATTACGTGAGTTGTTTCTTTGCTTCTTTTTTCTTAGCATACTAATCTGTATATTGTTATCAAGAAATGAAAAGATTGATAGTGTTATTAGTGTTCTTGTTTTGCTAAATTTTGTATATTGTTATCAAGAAATGAGAAGATTGATAGTGTTATTAGTGTTCTTGTTTTGCTAAATTTTGTATATTGTTATCAAGAAATGAGAAGATTGATAGTGTGATTAGTGTTCTTGTTTTGCTAAATTTTGTATATTGTTATCAAGAAATGAGAAGATTGATAGTGTTATTAGTGTTCTTGTTTTGCTAAATTTTGTATATTGTTATCAAGCAATGAGAAGATTGATAGTGTTATTAGTGTTCTTGTTTTGCTAATTTTTTTATATTGATATCAAGAAATGAGAAGATTGATAGTGTTATTAGTGTTATTGTTTTGCTAAATTTTGTATATTGTTATCAAGAAATGAGATGATTGATAGTGTTATTAGTGTTCTTGTTTTGCTAAATTTTGTATATTGTTATCAAGAAATAGGAAGGTTGATAGTGTTATTAGTGTTTTTGTTTTGATAAATTTTGTATATTGTTATCAAGAAATGAGAATATTGATAGTGTTATTAGTGTTCTTGTTATCAAGAAACGTTTGACGCTGACCCTTTAGCAAAATCTCTCAAAAATGAAAGGCATTGCCATGGGGAATTCTCCATGGCTTCTATTCAGTCAAATAAGGATATGGAAGATCACAACCAAGTCGATGTAAGCCATGACGCACTGTTCGTTTGAATTTATGATGGCTTCAAAGGCCACACCACTTCTTCCTATATCCGTACGCACATCTTTAGGACTCTATTATGTGAGTTATTTCTTTGCTTCTTTTTACTTAGCATACTTATCTGTATATTGTTATCAAGAAATGAGATGATTGATAGTGTTATTAGTGTTCTTGTTTTGCTAAATTTTGTATATAGTTATCAAGAAATGAGAAGATTGATAGTGTTATTAGTGTTTTTGTTTTGATAAATTTTGTATATTGTTATCAAGAAATGAGAAGATTGATAGTGTGATTAGTGTTCTTGTTTTGCTAAATTTTATATATTGTTATCAAGAAAAGAGAAGATTGATAGTGTTATTAGTGTTCTTGTTTTGCTAAATTTTGTATATTGTTATCAAGAAATGAGAAAATTGATAGTGTTATTAGTGTTCTTGTTTTGCTAATTTTTTTATATTGATATCAAGAAATGAGAAGATTGATAGTGTTATTAGTGTTCTTGTATTGCTAAATTTTGTATACTTTTATCAAGAAATGAAAAGATTGATAGTGTTATTTGTGTTATTGTTTTGCTAAATTTTGTATATTGTTTTCAAGAAATGAGAAGATTGATAGTGTTATTAGGGTTCTTGTTTTGCTAAATTTTGTATATTGTTATCAAGAAATAGGAAGGTTGATAGTGTTATTAGTGTTCTTGTTTTGCTTAATTTTGTATATTGTTATCAAGAAATGAGAAGATTGATAGTGTTATTAGTGTTCTTTTTATCAAGAAACGTTTGACGCTGACCCTTTAGCAAACTTACCAAGTCCATGGCTTCTGTTCAGTCAAGTAA
Organism: Lathyrus oleraceus; assembly: GCF_024323335.1. NCBI lineage: Eukaryota > Viridiplantae > Streptophyta > Magnoliopsida > Fabales > Fabaceae > Lathyrus > Lathyrus oleraceus. Next base: position 13,320 of record NW_026112858.1, on the reverse strand, counting down.
GGATATGGAAGATCACAACCAAGTCCATGTAAGTCATGACGCACTGTTCATTTTAATTTATGATGGCTTCAAAGGCCACACTACTGCTTCCTATATTCGTACGCACATCTTTAGGACTCTATTACGTGAGTTATTTCTTTGCTTCTTTTTTCTTAGCATACTAATCTCTATATTGTTATCAAGAAATGAGAAGATTGATAGTGTTATTGGTGTTCTTGTTTTGCTAAATTTTGTATATTGTTATCAAGAAATGAGAAGATTGATAGTGTTATTAGTGTTCTTGTTTTGCTAAATTTTGTATATTGTTATCAAGAAATGAGAAGATTGATAGTGTGATTAGTGTGCTTGTTTTGCTAAATTTTGTATATTGTTATCAAGAAATGAGAAGATTGATAGTGTTATTAGTGTTCTTGTTTTGCTAAATTTTGTATATTGTTATCAAGAAATGAGAAGATTGATAGTGTTATTAGTGTTCTTGTTTTGCTAATTTTTTTATATTGATATCAAGAACTGAGAAGATTGATAGTGTTATTAGTGTTCTTGTATTGATAAATTTTGTATACTTTTATCAAGAAATGAGAAGATTGATAGTGTTATTTGTGTTATTGTTTTGCTAAATTTTGTATATTATTATCAAGAAATGAGAAGATTGATAGTGTTATTAGTGTTCTTGTTTTGCTAAATTTTGTATATTGTTATCAAGAAATAGGATGGTTGATAGTGTTAGTAGTGTTCTTGTTTTGCTTAATTTTGTATATTGTTATCAAGAAATGAGAAGATCGATAGTGTTATTAGTGTTCTTGTTATCAAGAAACGTTTGACGCTGACCCTTTAGTTAAATCTCTCAAAAATGAAAGGCATTGCCATGGGGAATTCTCCATGGCTTCTGTTCAGTCAAATAAGGATATGGAAGATCACAACCAAGTCGATGTAAGCCATGACGCACTGTTCGTTTGAATTTATGATGGCTTCAAAGGCCACACCACTGCTTCCTATATCCGTACGCACATCTTTAGGACTCTATTATGTGAGTTATTTCTTTGCTTCTTTTTTCTTAGCATCCTTATCTGTATATTGTTATCAAGAAATGAGATGATTCATAGTGTTATTAGTGTTCTTGTTTTGCTAAATTTTGTATATTGTTATCAAGAAATGAGAAGATTGATAGTGTTATTAGTGTTTTTGTTTTGATAAATTTTGTATATTGTTATCAAAAAATGAGAAGATTGATAGTGTTATTAGTGTTCTTGTTTTGCTAATTTTTTATATTGTTATCAAGAAACGAGAAGATTCATAGTGTTATTAGTGTTCTTGTTTTGCTAAATTTTGTATATTGTTATCAAGAAATCAGAAGATTGATAGTGTTATTAGTGTTCTTGTTTTGCTAAATTTTGAATATTGTTATCAAGAAATGAGAAGATTGATAGTGTTATTAGTCTTCTTATTTTGCTAAATTTTGTATATTGTTATCAAGAAAGGAGAAGATTGATAGTGTTATTAGTGTTCTTGTTTTGCTAAATTTGGTATATTGTTATCAAGAAATGAGAAGACTGATAGTGTTATTAGTGTTCTTGTTTTGCTAAATTTGGTATATTGTTATCAAGAAATGAGAAGATTGATAGTGTTATTAGTGTTCTTGTTTTGATAAATTTTGTATATTGTTATCAAGAAACGAGAAGATTGATAGTGTTATTAGTGTTCTTGTTTTGCTAAATTTTGTATATTGTTATCAAGAAATAGGAAGGTTGGTAGTGTTATTAGTGTTCTTGTTTTGCTTAATTTTGTATATTGTTATCAAGAAATGAGAAGATTGATAGTGTTATTAGTGTTCTTGTTATCAAGAAACGTTTGACGCTGACCCTTTCGCAAAATCTCTCAAAAATGAAAGGCATTGCCATGGGGAATTCTCCATGGCTTATGTTCAGTTAAATAGGGATATGGAAGATCACAACCAAGTCGATATAAGTCATGACGCACTGTTCATTTTAATTTATGATGACTTCAAAGGCCACACCACTTCTTCCTATATTCGTACGCACATCTTTAGGACTCTATTACGTGAGTCATTTCTTTGCTTCTTTTTTCTTAGCATACTAATCTGTATATTGTTATCAAGAAATGAGAAGATTGATAGTGTTATTCGTGTTCTTGTTTTGCTAAATTTTGTATATTGTTATCAAGAAATGAGAAGATTGATAGTGTTATTAGTGTTTTTGTTTTGCTAAATTTTGTATATTGTTATCAAGAAATGAGAAGATTGATAGTGTTATTAGTATTCTTGTTTTGCTAAATTTTGTATATTGTTATCAAGAAATGAGAAGATTGATAGTGTTATTAGTGTTCTTGTTTTGCTAATTTTCTTATATTGATATCAAGAAATGAGAAGATTGATAGTGTTATTAGTGTTCTTGTATTGCTAAATTTTGTATACTTTTATCAAGAAATGAGAAGATTGATAGTGTTATTTGTGTTATTGTTTTGCTAAATTTTGTATATTGTTATCAAGAAATGAGAAGATTGATAGTGTTATTAGTGTTCTTGTTTTGCTAAATTTTGTATATTGTTATCAAGAAATAGGAAGGTTGATAGTGTTATTAGTGTTCTTGTTTTGCTTAATTTTGTATATTGTTATCAAGAAATGAAAAGATCGATAGTGTTATTAGTGTTCTTGTTATCAAGAAACGTTTGACGCTGACCCTTTAGTTAAATCTCTCAAAAATGAAAGGCATTGCCATGGGGAATTCTCCATGGCTTATATTCAGTCAAATAAGGATATGGAAGATCACAACCAAGTCGATGTAAGCCATGACGCACTGTTCGTTTGAATTTATGATGGCTTCAAAGGCCACACCACTGCTTCCTATATCCGTACGCACGTCTTTAGGACTCTATTATGTGAGTTATTTCTTTGCTTCTTTTTTCTTAGCATCCTTATCTGTATATTGTTATCAAGAAATGAGATGATTGATAGTGTTATTAGTGTTCTTGTTTTGCTAAATTTTGTATATTGTTATCAAGAAATGAGAAGATTGATAGTGTTATTAGTGTTTTTGTTTTGATAAATTTTGTATATTGTTATCAAAAATGAGAAGATTGATAGTGTTATTAGTGTTCTTGTTTTGCTAATTTTTTATATTGTTATCAAGAAACGAGAAGATTCATAGTGTTATTAGTGTTCTTGTTTTGCTAAATTTTGTATATTGTTATCAAGAAATCAGAAGATTGATAGTGTTATTAGTGTTCTTGTTTTGCTAAATTTTGAATATTGTTATCAAGAAATGAGAAGATTGATAGTGTTATTAGTCTTCTTATTTTGCTAAATTTTGTATATTGTTATCAAGAAAGGAGAAGATTGATAGTGTTATTAGTGTTCTTGTTTTGCTAAATTTGGTATATTGTTATCAAGAAATGAGAAGACTGATAGTGTTATTAGTGTTCTTGTTTTGCTAAATTTGGTATATTGTTATCAAGAAATGAGAAGATTGATAGTGTTATTAGTGTTCTTGTTTTGATAAATTTTGTATATTGTTATCAAGAAACGAGAAGATTGATAGTGTTATTAGTGTTCTTGTTTTGCTAAATTTTGTATATTGTTATCAAGAAATAGGAAGGTTGGTAGTGTTATTAGTGTTCTTGTTTTGCTTAATTTTGTATATTGTTATCAAGAAATGAGAAGATTGATAGTGTTATTAGTGTTCTTGTTATCAAGAAACGTTTGACGCTGACCCTTTCGCAAAATCTCTCAAAAATGAAAGGCATTGCCATGGGGAATTCTCCATGGCTTCTGTTCAGTTAAATAAGGATATGGAAGATCACAACCAAGTCGATATAAGTCATGACGCACTGTTCATTTTAATTTATGATGACTTCAAAGGCCACACCACTTCTTCCTATATTCGTACGCACATCTTTAGGACTCTATTACGTGAGTCATTTCTTTGCTTCTTTTTTCTTAGCATACTAATTTGTATATTGTTATCAAGAAATGAGAAGATTGATAGTGTTATTCGTGTTCTTGTTTTGCTAAATTTTGTATATTGTTATCAAGAAATGAGAAGATTGATAGTGTTATTAGTGTTCTTGTTTTGCTAAATTTTGTATATTGTTATCAAGAAATGAGAAGATTGATAGTGTGATTAGTGTTCTTGTTTTGCTAAATTTTGTATATTGTTATCAAGAAATGAGAAGATTGATAGTGTTATTAGTATTCTTGTTTTGCTAAATTTTGTATATTGTTATCAAGAAATGAGAAGATTGATAGTGTTATTAGTGTTCTTGTTTTGCTAATTTTCTTATATTGATATCAAGAAATGAGAAGATTGATAGTGTTATTAGTGTTCTTGTATTGCTAAATTTTGTATACTTTTATCAAGAAATGAGAAGATTGATAGTGTTATTTGTGTTATTGTTTTGCTAAATTTTGTATATTGTTATCAAGAAATGAGAAGATTGATAGTGTTATTAGTGTTCTTGTTTTGCTAAATTTTGTATATTGTTATCAAGAAATAGGAAGGTTGATAGTGTTATTAGTGTTCTTGTTTTGCTTAATTTTGTATATTGTTATCAAGAAATGAAAAGATCGATAGTGTTATTAGTGTTCTTGTTATCAAGAAACGTTTGACGCTGACCCTTTAGTTAAATCTCTCAAAAATGAAAGGCATTGCCATGGGGAATTCTCCATGGCTTATATTCAGTCAAATAAGGATATGGAAGATCACAACCAAGTCGATGTAAGCCATGACGCACTGTTCGTTTGAATTTATGATGGCTTCAAAGGCCACACCACTGCTTCCTATATCCGTACGCACGTCTTTAAGACTCTATTATGTGAGTTATTTCTTTGCTTCTTTTTTCTTAGCATCCTTATCTGTATATTGTTATCAAGAAATGAGATGATTGATAGTGTTATTAGTGTTCTTGTTTTGCTAAATTTTGTATATTGTTATCAAGAAATTAGAAGATTGATAGTGTTATTAGTGTTTTTGTTTTGATAAATTTTGTATATTGTTATCAAAAAATGAGAAGATTGATAGTGTTATTAGTGTTCTTGTTTTGCTAATTTTTTATATTGTTATCAAGAAACGAGAAGATTCATAGTGTTATTAGTGTTCTTGTTTTGCTAAATTTTGTATATTGTTATCAAGAAATCAGAAGATTGATAGTGTTATTAGTGTTCTTGTTTTGCTAAATTTTGAATATTGTTATCAAGAAATGAGAAGATTGATAGTGTTATTAGTCTTCTTATTTTGCTAAATTTTGTATATTGTTATCAAGAAAGGAGAAGATTGATAATGTTATTAGTGTTCTTGTTTTGCTAAATTTGGTATATTGTTATCAAGAAATGAGAAGACTGATAGTGTTATTAGTGTTCTTGTTTTGCTAAATTTGGTATATTGTTATCAAGAAATGAGAAGATTGATAGTGTTATTAGTGTTCTTGTTTTGATAAATTTTGTATATTGTTATCAAGAAACGAGAAGATTGATAGTGTTATTAGTGTTCTTGTTTTGCTAAATTTTGTATATTGTTATCAAGAAATAGGATGGTTGATAGTGTTATTAGTGTTCTTGTTTTGCTTAATTTTGTATATTGTTATCAAGAAATGAGAAGATTGATAGTGTTATTAGTGTTCTTGTTATCAAGAAACGTTTGACGCTGACCCTTTAGCAAAATCTCTCAAAAATGAAAGGCATTGCCATGGGGAATTCTCCATGGCTTCTGTTCAGTTAAATAAGGATATGGAAGATCACAACCAAGTCGATGTAAGTCATGACGCACTGTTCATTTTAATTTATGATGGCTTCAAAGGCCACACCACTGCTTCCTATATTCGTACGCACATCTTTAGGACTCTATTACGTGAGTCATTTCTTTGCTTCTTTTTTCTTAGCATACTAATCTGTATATTGTTATCAAGAAATGAGAAGATTGATAGTGTTATTCGTGTTCTTGTTTTGCTAAATTTTGTATATTGTTATCAAGAAATGAGAAGATTGATAGTGTTATTAGTGTTCTTGTTTTGCAAAATTTTGTATATTGTTATCAAGAAATGAGAAGATTGATAGTGTGATTAGTGTTCTTGTTTTGCTAAATTTTGTATATTGTTATCAAGAAATGAGAAGATTGATAGTGTTATTAGTATTCTTGTTTTGCTAAATTTTGTATATTGTTATCAAGAAATGAGAAGATTGATAGTGTTATTAGTGTTCTTGTTTTGCTAATTTTTTAATATTGATATCAAGAAATGAGAAGATTGATAGTGTTATTAGTGTTCTTGTATTGCTAAATTTTGTATACTTTTATCAAGAAATGAGAAGATTGATAGTGTTATTTGTGTTATTGTTTTGCTAAATTTTGTATATTGTTATCAAGAAATGAGAAGATTGATAGTGTTATTAGTGTTCTTGTTTTGCTAAATTTTGTATATTGTTATCAAGAAATAGGAAGGTTGATAGTGTTATTAGTGTTCTTGTTTTGCTTAATTTTGTATATTGTTATCAAGAAATGAGAAGATCGATAATGTTATTAGTGTTCTTGTTATCAAGAAACGTTTGACGCTGACCCTTTAGCAAAATCTCTCAAAAATGAAAGGCATTGCCATGGGGAATTCTCCATGGCTTCTATTCAGTCAAACAAGGATATGGAAGATCACAACCAAGTCGATGTAAGCCATGACGCACTGTTCGTTTGAATTTATGATGGCTTCAAAGGCCACACCACTTCTTTCTATATCCGTACGCACATCTTTAGGACTCTATTATGTGAGTTATTTCTTTGCTTCTTTTTTCTTAGCATACTTATCTGTATATTGTTATCAAGAAATGAGATGATTGATAGTGTTATTAGTGTTCTTGTTTTGCTAAATTTTGTATATAGTTATCAAGAAATAAGAAGATTGATAGTGTTATTAGTGTTTTTGTTTTGATAAATTTTGTATATTGTTATCAAGAAATGAGAATATTGATAGTGTTATTAGTGTTCTTGTTATCAAGAAACGTTTGACGCTGACCCTTTAGCAAAATCTCTCAAAAATGAAAGGCATTGCCATGGGGAATTCTCCATGGCTTCGGTTCAGTCAAATAAGGATATGGAAGATCACAACCAAGTCGATGTAAGTCATGACGCACTGATCATTTTAATTTATGATGGCTTCAAAGGCCACACCACTGCTTCCTATATTCGTACGCACATCTTTAGGACTCTATTACGTGAGTTATTTCTTTGATTCTTTTTTCTTAGCATACTAATCTGTATATTGTTATCAAGAAATGAGAAGATTGATAGTGTTATTAGTGTTCTTGTTTCGCTAAATTTTGTATATTGTTATCAAGAAATGAGAACATTGATAGTGTTATTAGTGTTGTTGTTTTGCTAAATTTTGTATATTGTTATCAAGAAATGAGAAGATTGATAGTGTGATTTGTGTTCTTGTTTTGCTAAATTTTGTATATTGTTATCTAGAAATGAGAAGATTGATAGTGTTATTAGTGTTCTTGTTTTGCTAAATTTTGTATATTGTTATCAAGAAATGAGAAGATTGATAGTGTTATTAGTGTTCTTGTTTTGCTAATTTTCTTATATTGATATCAAGAAATGAGAAGATTGATAGTGTTATTAGTGTTCTTGTATTGCTAAATTTTGTATACTTTTATCAAGAAATGAGAAGATTGATAGTGTTATTTCTGTTATTGTTTTGCTAAATTTTGTATATTGTTATCAAGAAATGAGAAGATTGATAGTGTTATTAGTGTTCTTGTTTTGCTAAATTTTGTATATTGTTATCAAGAAATAGGAAGGTTGATAGTGTTATTAGTGTTCTTGTTTTGCTTAATTTTGTATATTGTTATCAAGAAATGAGAAGATCGATAGTGTTATTAGTGTTCTTGTTATCAAGAAACGTTTGACGCTGACCCTTTAGTTAAATCTCTCAAAAATGAAAGGCATGCCATGGGGAATTCTCCATGGCTTATATTCAGTCAAATAAGGATATGGAAGATCACAACCAAGTCGATGTAAGCCATGACGCACTGTTCGTTTGAATTTATGATGGCTTCAAAGGCCACACCGCTGCTTCCTATATCCGTACGCACATCTTTAGGACTCTATTATGTGAGTTATTTCTTTGCTTCTTTTTTCTTAGCATCCTTATCTGTATATTGTTATCAAGAAATGAGATGATTGATAGTGTTATTAGTGTTCTTGTTTTGCTAAATTTTGTATATTGTTATCAAGAAATGAGAAGATTGATAGTGTTATTAGTGTTTTTGTTTTGATAAATTTTGTATATTGTTATCAAAAAATGAGAAGATTGATAGTGTTATTAGTGTTCTTGTTTTGCTAATTTTTTATATTGTTATCAAGATACGAGAAGATTCATAGTGTTATTAGTGTTCTTGTTTTGCTAAATTTTGAATATTGTTATCAAGAAATGAGAAGATTGATAGTGTTATTAGTCTTCTTATTTTGCTAAATTTTGTATATTGTTATCAAGAAAGGAGAAGATTGATAGTGTTATTAGTGTTCTTGTTTTGCTAAATTTGGTATACTGTTATCAAGAAATGAGAAGACTGATAGTGTTATTAGTGTTCTTGTTTTGCTAAATTTGGTATATTGTTATCAAGAAATGAGAAGATTGATAGTGTTATTAGTGTTCTTGTTTTGATAAATTTTGTATATTGTTATCAAGAAACGAGAAGATTGATAGTGTTATTAGTGTTCTTGTTTTGCTAAATTTTGTATATTGTTATCAAGAAATAGGAAGGTTGATAGTGTTATTAGTGTTCTTGTTTTGCTTAATTTTGTATATTGTTATCAAGAAATGAGAAGATTGATAGTGTTATTAGTGTTCTTGTTATCAAGAAACGTTTGACGCTGACCCTTTAGCAAAATCTCTCAAAAATGAAATGCATTGCCATGGGGAATTCTCCATGGCTTCTGTTCAGTTAAATAAGGATATGGAAGATCACAACCAAGTCGATGTAAGTCATGACGCACTGTTCATTTTAATTTATGATGGCTTCAAAGGCCACACCACTGCTTCCTATATTCGTACGCACATCTTTAGGACTCTATTACGTGAGTCATTTCTTTGCTTCTTTTTTCTTAGCATACTAATCTGTATATTGTTATCAAGAAATGAGAAGATTGATAGTGTTATTCGTGTTCTTGTTTTGCTAAATTTTGTATATTGTTATCAAGAAATGAGAAGATTGATAGTGTTATTAGTGTTCTTGTTTTGCAAATTTTGTATATTGTTATCAAGAAATGAGAAGATTGATAGTGTGATTAGTGTTCTTGTTTTGCTAAATTTTGTATATTGTTATCAAGAAATGAGAAGATTGATAGTGTTATTAGTATTCTTGTTTTGCAAAATTTTGTATATTGTTATCAAGAAATGAGAAGATTGATAGTGTTATTAGTGTTCTTGTTTTGCTAATTTTTTAATATTGATATCAAGAAATGAGAAGATTGAAAGTGTTATTAGTGTTCTTGTGTTGCTAAATTTTGTATACTTTTATCAAGAAATGAGAAGATTGATAGTGTTATTTGTGTTATTGTTTTGCTAAATTTTGTATATTGTTATCAAGAAATGAGAAGATTGATAGTGATATTAGTGTTCTTGTTTTGCTAAATTTTGTATATTGTTATCAAGAAATGAAAAGATTGATAGTGTAATTAGTGTTCTTGTTTTGCTAAATTTTGTATATTGTTATCAAGAAATGAGAAGATTGATAGTGTTTTTAGTGTTCTTGTTTTGGTAAATTTTGTATATTGTTATCAAGAAATAAGGAGATTGATAATGTTATTAGTGTTCTTGTTTTGCTAAATTTTGTATATTGTTATCAAGAAATGAGAAGATTGATAGTGTTATTAGTGTTCTTGATTTGCTAAATTTGTATATTGTTATCAAGAAATGAGAAGATTAATAGTGTTATTAGTGTTGTTGTTTTGCTAAATTTTGTATATTGTTATCTAGAAATTAGAAGATTGATAGCGTTATTACTGTTCTTGTTTTGCTAATTTTGTATATGGTTATCAAGAAATGAGAAGATTGATAGTGTTATTTGTGTTCTTGTTTTGCTAAATTTTGTATATTGTTATCAAGAAATGAGAAGATTGATAGTGTTATTAGTGTTCTTGTTTTGCTAAATTTTGTATATTGTTATCAAGAAATGAGAAGATTGATAGTGTTTTTAGTGTTCTTGTTTTGCTAAATTTTGTATATTGTTATCAAGAAATGAGGAGATTGATAATGTTATTAGTGTTCTTGTTTTGCTAAATTTTGTATATTGTTATCAAGAAATGAGAAGATTGATAGTGTTATTAGTGTTCTTGATTTGCTAAATTTGTATATTGTTATCAAGAAATGAGAAGATTAATAGTGTTATTAGTGTTGTTGTTTTGCTAAATTTTGTATATTGTTATCTAGAAATTAGAAGATTGATAGTGTTATTAGTGTTCTTGTTTTGCTAATTTTTTAATATTGATATCAAGAAATGAGAAGATTGAAAGTGTTATTAGTGTTCTTGTGTTGCTAAATTTTGTATACTTTTATCAAGAAATGAGAAGATTGATAGTGTTATTTGTGTTATTGTTTTGCTAAATTTTGTATATTGTTATCAAGAAATGAGAAGGTTGATAGTGTTATTAGTGTTCTTGTTTTGCTAATTTTTGTATATTGTTATCAAGAAATGAGAAGATTGATAGTGTTATTAGTGTTCTTGTTATCAAGAAACATTTAATGCTGACCCTTTACCAAAATCTCCCAAAAATGAAAGGCATTGCCATGGGGAATTCTCCATGGCTTCTGTTCAGTTAAATAAGGATATGGAAGATCACAACCAAGTCGATGTAAGTCATGACGCACTGTTCATTTTAATTTATGATGGCTTCAAAGGCCACACCACTGCTTCCTATATTCGTACGCACATCTTTAGGACTCTATTACGTGAGTCATTTCTTTGCTTCTTTTTTCTTAGCATACTAATCTGTATATTGTTATCAAGAAATGAGAAGATTGATAGTGTTATTCGTGTTCTTGTTTTGCTAAATTTTGTATATTGTTATCAAGAAATGAGAAGATTGATAGTGTTATTAGTGTTCTTGTTTTGCAAAATTTTGTATATTGTTATCAAGAAATGAGAAGATTGATAGTGTGATTAGTGTTCTTGTTTTGCTAAATTTTGTATATTGTTATCAAGAAATGAGAAGATTGATAGTGTTATTAGTATTCTTGTTTTGCAAAATTTTGTATATTGTTATCAAGAAATGAGAAGATTGATAGTGTTATTAGTGTTCTTGTTTTGCTAATTTTTTAATATTGATATCAAGAAATGAGAAGATTGAAAGTGTTATTAGTGTTCTTGCGTTGCTAAATTTTGTATACTTTTATCAAGAATGAGAAGATTGATAGTGTTATTTGTGTTATTGTTTTGCTAAATTTTTTATATTGTTATCAAGAAATGAGAAGATTGATAGTGTTATTAGTGTTCTTGTTTTGCTAAATTTGTATATTGTTATCAAGAAATAGAAGGTTGATAGTGTTATTAGTGTTCTTGTTTTGCTTAATTTTGTATATTGTTATCAAGAAAATGAGAAGATCGATAGTGTTATTAGTGTTTCTTGTTATCAAGAAACGTTTGACGCTGACCCTTTAGCAAAATCTCTCAAAAATGAAAGGCATTGCCATGGGAATTCTCATGGCTTCTATTCAGTCAAACAAGGATATGGAAGATCACAACCAAGTCGATGTAAGCCATGACGCACTGTTCGTTTGAATTTATGATGGCTTCAAAGGCCCACCACTTCTTTCTATATCCGTACGCACATCTTTAGGACTCTATTATGTGAGTTATTTCTTTGCTTCTTTTTTCTTAGCATACTTATCTGTATTGTTATCAGAAATGAGATGATTGATAGTGTTATTAGTTTTCTTGTTTTGCTAAATTTTGTATATAGTTATCAAGAAATAAGAAGATTGATAGTGTTATTAGTGTTTTTGTTTTGATATATTTTGTATATTGTTATCAAGAAATGAGAATATTGATAGTGTTATTAGTGTTCTTGTTATCAAGAAACGTTTGACGCTGACCCTTTAGCAAAATCCATCAAAAATGAAAGGCATTGCCATGGGGAATTCTCCATGGCTTCTGTTCAGTCAAATAAGGATATGGAAGATCACAACCAAGTCGATGTAAGTCATGACGCACTATTCATTTTAATTTATGATGGCTTCAAAGGCCACACCACTGCTTCCTATATTCGTACGCACATCTTTAGGACTCTATTACGTGAGTTATTTCTTTGATTCTTTTTTCTTAGCATACTAATCTATATAATTGTTATCAAGAATGAGAAGATTGATAGTGTTATTAGTGTTCTTGTTTCGCTAAATTTTGTATATTGTTATCAAGAAATGAGAAGATTGATAGTGTTATTAGTGTTCTTGTTTTGCTAAATTTTATATATTGTTATCAAGAAATGAGAAGATTGATAGTGTTGATTTGTGTCTTGTTTTGCTAAATTTTGTATATTGTTATCTAGAAATGAGAAGATTGATAGTGTTATTAGTGTTCTTGTTTTGCTAATTTGTATATTGTTATCAAGAAATGAGAAGATTGATAGTGTTATTAGTGTTCTTGTTTTGCTAATTTTCTTATATTGATATCAAGAATGAGAAGATTGATAGTGTTTGAGTGTTCTTGTATTGCTAATTTTGTATACTTTTTATCAAGAAATGAGAAGATTGATAGTGTTATTTTTGGTTATTGTTTTGCTAAATTTGGTATTTATTATCAAAAATAGAAGATTGATAGGTTATTAGTGTTCTTGTTTTGCTAAATTTTGTATATTGTTATCAAGAAATAGGAAGGTTGATAGTGTTATTAGTGTTCTTGTTTTGCTAAATTTTGTATATTGTTATCAAGAAATGAGAAGATTGATAGTGTTATTAGTGTTGTTGTTTTGCTAAATTTTGTATATTGTTATCTAGAAATTAGAAGATTGATAGCGTTATTACTGTTCTTGTTTTGCTAATTTTGTATATGGTTATCAAGAAATGAGGAGATTGATAATGTTATTAGTGTTCTTGTTTTGCTAAATTTTGTATATTGTTATCAAGAAATGAGAAGATTGATAGTGTTATTAGTGTTCTTGATTTGCTAAATTTGTATATTGTTATCAAGAAATGAGAAGATTAATAGTGTTATTAGTGTTGTTGTTTTGCTAAATTTTGTATATTGTTATCTAGAAATTAGAAGATTGATAGCGTTATTACTGTTCTTGTTTTGCTAATTTTGTATATGGTTATCAAGAAATGAGA
>NW_026112857.1:0-57109 GCF_024323335.1 Lathyrus oleraceus | reverse complement strand
TAATGTAGGTACCACATTTATCCTAAAAAATGGCATTTGTATATAGTTTACCCGCATGTATTAAGAAATGCGATAAAATTACAAAGAAGGTGCAACTTTTTCTTTAAATGGAGGTGTTTAATGTTTTTCATGCATTTATTATGAAATGTGGTAAAGTTGCCAAGTAGGTACCACATTATCCTAAAATATGGTATTTGTATACATGTTTTACCACATTTATTAAGAAATGCGATAAAATTACAAAGAAGGTGCAACATATGTCTTAAAATGGATGTGTTATAATTGATGTTCATGCATTCATATGAATATGGTAAAGTTACAAAGTAGATACCACATTTATCCTAAAATATGGTATTTGTATTCATGTTTTTCCTGCATTTATTAAGAAATGCGGTAAAATTACAAATAAGCTGCAACGATCGTCTTAAAATCGATGTGTTATAATTGTTTTACATGCATTTATTATGAAATGTGGTAAAATTGTAAAATAGGTACCACATTTATCCTAAAGCAAGGTTTTGTATACATGTTTTACCCGCATTCATTAGGAAATGCGGTAAAATTACAATGAAAATTCACCATTTGTCTTAAAATGGATGTGTTATAATTGTTTTTCATGCATTTATTACGAAATGTGGTAAGGTTGTAAAGTAGGTACCACATTTATCCTAAAATATGGTATTTGTATACATGTTTTACCCACATTTATTAAGAAATGCGGTAAAATTACAAAGAAAGTGCAACATTTGCCTTAAAATGTAAGTGTTATAATGTTTTTCATGCATTTATTATGAATATGGTAAAGTTGTAATGTTGGTACCACATTTATCCTAAAAGATGGCATTTGTATTATGTTTTATCCGAATGTATTAAGAAATGCGGTAAAATTACAAAGAAGGTGCAACATTTTTCTTAAAATGGAGGTGTTTTAATTGTTTTTCACGCATTTATTATGAAATATGGTTAAGTTCCAAAGTAGGTACCACATTATCCTAAAATATGGTATTTGTATACATGTTTTACCCACATTTATTAAGAAATGCGATAAAATTACAAAGAAGGTGCAACATATGTCTAAAATGGATGTGTTATAATTGATGTTCATGCATTATATGAAATATGGTAAAGTTACAAAGTAGATACCACATTATAATAAAATATGGTATTTGTATACATGTTTTCCTGCATTTATTAAGAAATACGGTAAAATTACAAATAAGCTGCAACGGTCGTTTAAATGGATGTGTTATAATTGTTTTTCCTGTATTTATTATGAAATGTGTAAAAATTGTAAAGTATGTACCACATTTATCCTAAAGCATGGTATTTGTATACATGTTTTACCCGCATTTATTAGGAAATGCGGTAAAATTAAAATGAAAATTCACCATTTGTCTTAAAATGGATGTGTTATAATTGTTTTTCATGCATTTATTACGAAATGTGGTAAGGTTGTAAAGTAGGTACCACATTTATCCTAAAATATGGTATTTATATACATGTTTTACCCGCATTTATTAAGAAATGCGGTAAAATTACAAAGAAAGTGCAACATTTGTCTTAAAATGGAAGTGTTATAATTGTTTTTCATGCATTTATTATGAAATGTGGTAAAATTGTAAAGTAGGTACCACATTTATCCTAAAGCATGGTATTTGTATACATGTTTTACCCGCATTTATTAGGAAATGCGGTAAAATTACAATGAAAATTCCCCATTTGTCTTAAAATGGATGTGTTACAATGTTTTTCATGCATTTATTACGAAATGTGGTAAGGTTGTAAAGTAGGTACCACATTTATCCTAAAATATGGTATTTGTATACATGTTTTACCCGCATTTATTAAAAAATGCGGTAAAATTACAAAGAAAGTGCAACATTTGTCTTAAATGGAAGTGTTATAATTGTTTTTCATGCATTTATTATGAAATATGCTAAAGTTGTAATGTAGGTACCACATTATCCTAAAAAATGGCATTTGTATATATGTTTTACCCGCATGTATTAAGAAATGGGATAAAATTACAAAGAAGGTGCAACATTTTTCTTAAAATGGAGGTGTTTAATTATTTTTCATGCATTTATTATGAAATGTGGTAAAGTTGCAAAGTAGGTACCACATTTATCCTAAAATATGGTATTTGTATACATGTTTTACCCACATTTATTAAGAAATGCGATAAAATTACAAAGAAGGTGCAACATATGTCTTAAAATGGATGTGTTATAATTGATGTTCATGCATTCATATGAAATATGGTAAAGTTACAAAGTAGATACCACATTTATACTAAAATATGGTATTTGTATACATGTTTTTCCTGCATTTATTAAGAAATACGGTAAAATTACAAATAAGCTGCAACGATCGTCTTAAATGGATGTGTTATAATTGTTTTTCCTGCATTTATTTTGAAATGTGGTAAAATTGTAAAGTATGTACCACATTTATCCTAAAGCATGGTATTTGTATACATGTTTTACCCGCATTTATTAGGAAATGCGGTAAAATTACAATGAAAATTCACCATTTGTCTTAAAATGGATGTGTTATAATTGTTTTTCATGCATTATTACGAAATGTGGTAAGGTTTTAAAGTAGGTACCACATTTATCCTAAAATATGGTATTTGTATACATATTTTACCCGCATTTATTAAGAAATGCGGTAAAATTACAAAGAAAGTGCAACATTTGTCTTAAAATGGAAGTGTTATAATTGTTTTTCATGCATTTATTATGAAATGTGGTAAAATTGTAAAGTAGGTACCATATTTATCCTAAAAGATGGTATTTGTATACATGTTTTACCCGCATTTATTAGGAAATGCGGTAAAATTACAATGAAAATTCCCCATTTGTCTTAAAATGGTTGTGTTATAATTGTTTTTTATGCATTTATTACGAAATGTGGTAAGGTTGTAAAGTAGGTACCACATTTATCCTGAAATATGGTATTTGTATACATGTTTTACCCGCATTTATAAGAAATGCGGTAAAATTACAAAGAAAGTGCAACATTTATCTTAAATCGGAAGTGTTATAATTGTTTTTCATGCATTTATTATGAAATATGCTAAAGTTGTAATGTAGGTACCACATTTATCCTAAAAAATGGCATTTGTATATATGTTTTACCCGTATGTATTAAGAAATGCGATAAAATTACAAAGAAGGTGCAACATTTTTCTTAAAATGGAGGTGTTTAATTGTTTTTCATGCATTTTATTATGAAATGTGGTAAAGTTGCAAAGTAGGTACCACATTTATCCTAAAATATGGTATTTGTATACATGTTTTACCCACATTTATTAAGAAATGCGATAAAATTACAAAGAAGGTGCAACATATGTCTTAAAATGGATGGGTTATAATTGATGTTCATGCATTCATATGAAATATGGTAAAGTTACAAAGTAGATACCACATTTATCCTAAAATATGGTATTTGTATTCATGTTTTTCCTGCATTTATTAAGAAATGCGGTAAAATTACAAATAAGCTGCAACGATCGTCTTAAAATCGATGTGTTATAAATGTTTTACATGCATTTATTATGAAATGTGTTAAAATTGTAAAATAGGTACCACATTTATCCTAAAGCAAGGTATTTGTATACATGTTTTACCCGCATTCATTAGGAAATGCGCTAAATTACAATGAAAATTCACCATTTGTCTTAAAATGGATGTGTTATAATTGTTTTTCATGCATTTATTACGAAATGTGGTAAGGTTGTAAAGTAGGTACCACATTTATCCTAAAATATGGTATTTGTATACATGTTTTACCCACATTTATTAAGAAATGCGGTAAAATTACAAAGAAAGTGCAACATTTGCTTAAAATGTAAGTGTTATAATTGTTTTTCATGCATTTATTATGAAATATGGTAAAGTTGTAATGTAGGTACCACATTTATCCTAAAAGATGGCATTTGTATATATGTTTTATCCGCATGTATTAAGAAATGCGGTAAAATTACAAAGAAGGTGCAACATTTTTCTTAAAATGGAGGTGTTTTAATTGTTTTTCACGCATTTTATTATGAAATATGGTAAAGTTCCAAAGTAGGTACCACATTTATCCTAAAATATGGTATTTGTATACATGTTTTACCCACATTTATTAAGAAATGCGATAAAATTACAAAGAAGGTGCAACATATGTCTTAAAATGGATGTGTTATAATTGATGTTCATGCATTCATATGAAATATGGTAAAGTTACAAAGTAGATACCACATTTATACTAAAATATGGTATTTGTATACATGTTTTTCCTGCATTTATTAAGAAATACGGTAAAATTACAAATAAGCTGCAACGGTCGTCTTAAAATGGATGTGTTATAATTGTTTTTCCTGCATTTATTATGAAATGTGGTAAAATTGTAAAGTATGTACCACATTTATCCTAAAGCATGGTATTTGTATACATGTTTTACCCGCATTTATTAGGAAATGCGGTAAAATTAAAATGAAAATTCACCATTTGTCTTAAAATGGATGTGTTATAATTGTTTTTCATGCATTTATTACGAAATGTGGTAAGGTTGTAAAGTAGGTACCACATTTATCCTAAAATATGGTATTTGTATACATGTTTTACCCGCATTTATTAAGAAATGCGGTAAAATTACAAAGAAAGTGCAACATTTGTCTTAAAATGGAAGTGTTATAATTGTTTTTCATGCATTTATTATGAAATGTGGTAAAATTGTAAAGTAGGTACCACATTTATCCTAAAAGATGGTATTTGTATACATTTTTTACCCGCATTTATTAGGAAATGCGGTAAAATTACAATGAAAATTCCCCATTTGTCTTAAAATGGATGTGTTATAATTGTTTTTCATGCATTTATTACGAAATGTGGTAAGGTTGTAAAGTAGGTACCACATTTATCCTAAAATATGGTATTTGTATACATGTTTTACCCGCATTTATTAAGAAATGCGGTAAAATTACAAAGAAAGTGCCACATTTGTCTTAAATGGAAGTGTTATAATTGTTTTTCATGCATTTATTATGAAATATGCTAAAGTTGTAATGTAGGTACCACATTTATCCTAAAAAATGGCATTTGTATATATGTTTTACCCGCATGTATTAAGAAATGCGATAAAATTACAAAGAAGGTGCAACTTTTTCTTTAAATGGAGGTGTTTAATTGTTTTTCATGCATTTTATTATGAAATGTGGTAAAGTTGCAAAGTAGGTACCACATTTATCCTAAAATATGGTATTTGTATACATGTTTTACCCACATTTATTAAGAAATGCGATAAAATTACAAAGAAGGTGCAACATATGTCTTAAAATGGATGTGTTATAATTGATGTTCATGCATTCATATGAAATATGGTAAAGTTACAAAGTAGATACCACATTTATCCTAAAATATGGTATTTGTATTCATGTTTTTCCTGCATTTATTAAGAAATGCGGTAAAATTACAAATAAGCTGCAACGATCGTCTTAAAATCGATGTGTTATAAATGTTTTACATGTTTTTACATTATGAAATGTGGTAAAATTGTAAAATAGGTACCACATTTATCCTAAAGCAAGGTATTTGTATACATGTTTTACCCGCATTCATTAGGAAATGCGGTAAAATTACAATGAAAATTCACCATTTGTCTTAAAATGGATGTGTTATAATTGTTTTTCATGCATTTATTACGAAATGTGGTAAGGTTGTAAAGTAGGTACCACATTTATCCTAAAATATGGTATTTGTATACATGTTTTACCCACATTTATTAAGAAATGCGATAAAATTACAAAGAAGGTGCAACATATGTCTTAAAATGGATGTGTTATAATTGATGTTCATGCATTCATATGAAATATGGTAAAGTTACAAAGTAGATACCACATTTATAATAAAATATGGTATTTGTATACATGTTTTTCCTGCATTTATTAAGAAATACGGTAAAATTACAAATAAGCTGCAACGGTCGTCTTAAAATGGATGTGTTATAATTGTTTTTCCTGCATTTATTATGAAATGTGGTAAAATTGTAAAGTATGTACCACATTTATCCTAAAGCATGGTATTTGTATACATGTTTTACCCGCATTTATTAGGAAATGCGGTAAAATTAAATGAAATTCACCATTTGTCTTAAAATGGATGTGTTATAATTGTTTTTCATGCATTTATTACGAAATGTGGTAAGGTTGTAAAGTAGGTACCACATTTATCCTAAAATATGGTATTTGTATACATGTTTTACCCGCATTTATTAAGAAATGCGGTAAAATTACAAAGAAAGTGCAACATTTGTCTTAAAATGGAAGTGTTATAATTGTTTTTCATGCATTTATTATGAAATGTGGTAAAATTGTAAAGTAGGTACCACATTTATCCTAAAAGATGGTATTTGTATACATTTTTTACCCGCATTTATTAGGAAATGCGGTAAAATTACAATGAAAATTCCCCATTTGTCTTAAAATGGATGTGTTATAATTGTTTTTCATGCATTTATTACGAAATGTGGTAAGGTTGTAAAGTAGGTACCACATTTATCCTAAAATATGGTATTTGTATACATGTTTTACCCGCATTTATTAAGAAATGCGGTAAAATTACAAAGAAAGTGCAACATTTGTCTTAAAATGGAAGTGTTATAATTGTTTTTCATGCATTTATTATGAAATGTGGTAAAATTGTAAAGTAGGTACCACATTTATCCTAAAAATGGTATTTGTATACATTTTTTACCCGCATTTATTAGAAATGCGGTAAAATTACAATGAAAATTCCCCATTTGTCTTAAATGGATGTGTTATAATTGTTTTTCATGCATTTATTACGAAATGTGGTAAGGTTGTAAAGTAGGTACCACATTTATCCTAAAATATGGTATTTGTATACATGTTTTACCCGCATTTATTAAGAAATGCGGTAAAATTACAAAGAAGGTGCAACTTTTTTCTTTAAATGGAGGTGTTTAATTGTTTTTCATGCATTTTATTATGAAATGTGGTAAAGTTGCAAAGTAGGTACCACATTTATCCTAAAATATGGTATTTGTATACATG
This sequence comes from Lathyrus oleraceus, assembly GCF_024323335.1. NCBI lineage: Eukaryota > Viridiplantae > Streptophyta > Magnoliopsida > Fabales > Fabaceae > Lathyrus > Lathyrus oleraceus. Next base: position 50,049 of record NW_026112857.1, on the reverse strand, counting down.
TTTTACCCATATTTATTAAGAAATGCGATAAAATTACAAAGAAGGTGCAACATATGTCTTAAAATGGATGGGTTATAATTGATGTTCATGCATTCATATGAAATATGGTAAAGTTACAAAGTAGATACCACATTTATCCTAAAATACGGTATTTGTATTCATGTTTTTCCTGCATTTATTAAGAAATGCGGTAAAATTACAAATAAGCTGCAACGATCGTCTTAAAATCGATGTGTTATAAATGTTTTACATGCATTTATTATGAAATGTGTTAAAATTGTAAAATAGGTACCACATTTATCCTAAAGCAAGGTATTTGTATACATGTTTTACCCGCACTCATTAGGAAATGCGCTAAAATTACAATGAAAATTCACCATTTGTCTTAAAATGGATGTGTTATAATTGTTTTTCATGCATTTATTACGAAATGTGGTAAGGTTGTAAAGTAGGTACCACATTTATCCTAAAATATGGTATTTGTATACATGTTTTACCCACATTTATTAAGAAATGCGGTAAAATTACAAAGAAAGTGCAACATTTGCCTTAAAATGTAAGTGTTATAATTGTTTTTCATGCATTTATTATGAAATATGGTAAAGTTGTAATGTAGGTACCACATTTATCCTAAAAGATGGCATTTGTATATATGTTTTATCCGCATGTATTAAGAAATGCGGTAAAATTACAAAGAAGGTGCAACATTTTTCTTAAAATGGAGGTGTTTTAATTGTTTTTCACGCATTTTATTATGAAATATGGTTAAGTTCCAAAGTAGGTACCACATTTATCCTAAAATATGGTATTTGTATACATGTTTTACCCACATTTATTAAGAAATGCGATAAAATTACAAAGAAGGTGCAACATATGTCTTAAAATGGATGTGTTATAATTGATGTTCATGCATTCATATGAAATATGGTAAAGTTACAAAGTAGATACCACATTTATAATAAAATATGGTATTTGTATACATGTTTTTCCTGCATTTATTAAGAAATACGGTAAAATTACAAATAAGCTGCAACGGTCGTCTTAAAATGGATGTGTTATAATTGTTTTTCCTGTATTTATTATGAAATGTGGTAAAATTGTAAAGTATGTACCACATTTATCCTAAAGCATGGTATTTGTATACATGTTTTACCCGCATTTATTAGGAAATGCGGTAAAATTAAAATGAAAATTCACCATTTGTCTTAAAATGGATGTGTTATAATTGTTTTTCATGCATTTATTACGAAATGTGGTAAGGTTGTAAAGTAGGTACCACATTTATCCTAAAATATGGTATTTGTATACATGTTTTACCCGCATTTATTAAGAAATGCGGTAAAATTACAAAGAAAGTGCAACATTTGTCTTAAAATGGAAGTGTTATAATTGTTTTTCATGCATTTATTATGAAATGTGGTAAAATTGTAAAGTAGGTACCACATTTATCCTAAAAGATGGTATTTGTATACATTTTTTACCCGCATTTATTAGGAAATGCGGTAAAATTACAATGAAAATTCCCCATTTGTCTTAAAATGGATGTGTTACAATTGTTTTTCATGCATTTATTACGAAATGTGGTAAGGTTGTAAAGTAGGTACCACATTTATCCTAAAATATGGTATTTGTATACATGTTTTACCCGCATTTATTAAGAAATGCGGTAAAATTACAAAGAAAGTGCCACATTTGTCTTAAATCGGAAGTGTTATAATTGTTTTTCATGCATTTATTATGAAATATGCTAAAGTTGTAATGTAGGTACCACATTATCCTAAAAAATGGCATTTGTATATATGTTTTACCCGCATGTATTAAGAAATGGGATAAAATTACAAAGAAGGTGCAACTTTTTTCTTTAAATGGAGGTGTTTAATTGTTTTTCATTAATTTAATTTTAAAATGTGGTAAAGTTGCAAAGTAGGTACCACATTTATCCTAAAATATGGTATTTGTATACATGTTTTACCCACATTTATTAAGAAATGCGATAAAATTACAAAGAAGGTGCAACATATGTCTTAAAATGGATGTGTTATAATTGATGTTCATGCATTCATATGAAATATGGTAAAGTTACAAAGTAGATACCACATTTATCCTAAAATATGGTATTTGTATTCATGTTTTTCCTGCATTTATTAAGAAATGCGGTAAAATTACAAATAAGCTGCAACGATCGTCTTAAAATCGATGTGTTATAAATGTTTTACATGCATTTATTATGAAATGTGGTAAAATTGTAAATAGGTACCACATTTATCCTAAAGCAAGGTATTTGTATACATGTTTTACCCGCATTCATTAGGAAATGCGGTAAAATTACAATGAAAATTCACCATTTGTCTTAAAATGGATGTGTTATAATTGTTTTTCATGCATTTATTACGAAATGTGGTAAGGTTGTAAAGTAGGTACCACATTTATCCTAAAATATGGTATTTGTATACATGTTTTACCCACATTTATTAAGAAATGCGGTAAAATTACAAAGAAAGTGCAACATTTGCCTTAAAATGTAAGTGTTATAATTGTTTTTCATGCATTTATTATGAAATATGGTAAAGTTGTAATGTAGGTACCACATTTATCCAAAAATATGGCATTTGTATATATGTTTTATCCGCATGTATTAAGAAATGCGGTAAAATTACAAAGAAGGTGCAACATTTTTCTTAAAATGGAGGTGTTTTAATTGTTTTTCACGCATTTTATTATGAAATATGGTTAAGTTCCAAAGTAGGTACCACATTTATCCTAAAATATGGTATTTGTATACATGTTTTACCCACATTTATTAAGAAATGCGATAAAATTACAAAGAAGGTGCAACATATGTCTTAAAATGGATGTGTTATAATTGATGTTCATGCATTCATATGAAATATGGTAAAGTTACAAAGTAGATACCACATTTATACTAAAATATGGTATTTGTATACATGTTTTTCCTGCATTTATTAAGAAATACGGTAAAATTACAAATAAGCTGCAACGGTCGTCTTAAAATGGATGTGTTATAATTGTTTTTCCTGCATTTATTATGAAATGTGGTAAAATTGTAAAGTATGTACCACATTTATCCTAAAGCATGATATTTGTATACATGTTTTACCCGCATTTATTAGGAAATGCGGTAAAATTAAAATGAAAATTCACCATTTGTCTTAAAATGGATGTGTTATAATTGTTTTTCATGCATTTATTACGAAATGTGGTAAGGTTGTAAAGTAGGTACCACATTTATCCTAAAATATGGTATTTGTATACATGTTTTACCCGCATTTATTAAGAAATGCGGTAAAATTACAAAGAAAGTGCAACATTTGTCTTAAAATGGAAGTGTTATAATTGTTTTTCATGCATTTATTATGAAATGTGGTAAAATTGTAAAGTAGGTACCACATTTATCCTAAAAGATGGTATTTGTATACATTTTTTACCCGCATTTATTAGGAAATGCGGTAAAATTACAATGAAAATTCCCCATTTGTCTTAAAATGGATGTGTTACAATTGTTTTTCATGCATTTATTACGAAATGTGGTAAGGTTGTAAAGTAGGTACCACATTTATCCTAAAATATGGTATTTGTATACATGTTTTACCCGCATTTATTAAGAAATGCGGTAAAATTACAAAGAAAGTGCCACATTTGTCTTAAATCGGAAGTGTTATAATTGTTTTTCATGCATTTATTATGAAATATGCTAAAGTTGTAATGTAGGTACCACATTTATCCTAAAAAATGGCATTTGTATATATGTTTTACCCGCATGTATTAAGAAATGCGATAAAATTACAAAGAAGGTGCAACTTTTTTCTTTAAATGGAGGTGTTTAATTGTTTTTCATGCATTTTATTATGAAATGTGGTAAAGTTGCAAAGTAGGTACCACATTTATCCTAAAATATGGTATTTGTATACATGTTTTACCCACATTTATTAAGAAATGCGATAAAATTACAAAGAAGGTGCAACATATGTCTTAAAATGGATGTGTTATAATTGATGTTCATGCATTCATATGAAATATGGTAAAGTTACAAAGTAGATACCACATTTATCCTAAAATATGGTATTTGTATTCATGTTTTTCCTGCATTTATTAAGAAATGCGGTAAAATTACAAATAAGCTGCAACGATCGTCTTAAAATCGATGTGTTATAAATGTTTTACATGCATTTATTATGAAATGTGGTAAAATTGTAAAATAGGTACCACATTTATCCTAAAGCAAGGTATTTGTATACATGTTTTACCCGCATTCATTAGGAAATGCGGTAAAATTACAATGAAAATTCACCATTTGTCTTAAAATGGATGTGTTATAATTGTTTTTCATGCATTTATTACGAAATGTGGTAAGGTTGTAAAGTAGGTACCACATTTATCCTAAAATATGGTATTTGTATACATGTTTTACCCACATTTATTAAGAAATGCGGTAAAATTACAAAGAAAGTGCAACATTTGCCTTAAAATGTAAGTGTTATAATTGTTTTTCATGCATTTATTATGAAATATGGTAAAGTTGTAATGTAGGTACCACATTTATCCTAAAATATGGCATTTGTATATATGTTTTATCCGAATGTATTAAGAAATGCGGTAAAATTACAAAGAAGGTGCAACATTTTTCTTAAAATGGAGGTGTTTTAATTGTTTTTCACGCATTTTATTATGAAATGGTTAAGTTCCAAAGTAGGTACCACATTTATCCTAAAATATGGTATTTGTATACATGTTTTACCCACATTTATTAAGAAATGCGATAAAATTACAAAGAAGGTGCAACATATGTCTTAAAATGGATGTGTTATAATTGATGTTCATGCATTCATATGAAATATGGTAAAGTTACAAAGTAGATACCACATTTATACTAAAATATGGTATTTGTATACATGTTTTTCCTGCATTTATTAAGAAATACGGTAAAATTACAAATAAGCTGCAACGGTCGTCTTAAAATGGATGTGTTATAATTGTTTTTCCTGCATTTATTATGAAATGTGGTAAAATTGTAAAGTATGTACCACATTTATCCTAAAGCATGGTATTTGTATACATGTTTTACCCGCATTTATTAGAAATGCGGTAAAATTACAATGAAAATTCACCATTTGTCTTAAAATGGATGTGTTATAATTGTTTTTCATGCATTTATTACGAAATGTGGTAAGGTTGTAAAGTAGGTACCACATTTATCCTAAAATATGGTATTTATATACATGTTTTACCCGCATTTATTAAGAAATGCGGTAAAATTACAAAGAAAGTGCAACATTTGTCTTAAAATGGAAGTGTTATAATTGTTTTTCATTCATTTATTATGAAATGTGGTAAAATTGTAAAGTAGGTACCACATTTATCCTAAAAGATGGTATTTGTATACATTTTTTACCCGCATTTATTAGGAAATGCGGTAAAATTACAATGAAAATTCCCCATTTGTCTTAAAATGGATGTGTGATAATTGTTTTTCATGCATTTATTACGAAATGTGGTAAGGTTGTAAAGTAGGTACCACATTTATCCTAAAATATGGTATTTGTATACATGTTTTACCCGCATTTATTAAGAAATGCGGTAAAATTACAAAGAAAGTGCCACATTTGTCTTAAATCGGAAGTGTTATAATTGTTTTTCATGCATTTATTATGAAATATGCTAAAGTTGTAATGTAGGTACCACATTTATCCTAAAAAATGGCATTTGTATATATGTTTTACCCGTATGTATTAAGAAATGCGATAAAATTACAAAGAAGGTGCAACTTTTTTCTTTAAATGGAGGTGTTTAATTGTTTTTCATGCATTTTATTATGAAATGTGGTAAAGTTGCAAAGTAGGTACCACATTTATCCTAAAATATGGTATTTGTATACATGTTTTACCCACATTTATTAAGAAATGCGATAAAATTACAAAGAAGGTGCAACATATGTCTTAAAATGGATGTGTTATAATTGATGTTCATGCATTCATATGAAATATGGTAAAGTTACAAAGTAGATACCACATTTATCCTAAAATATGGTATTTGTATTCATGTTTTTCCTGCATTTATTAAGAAATGCGATAAAATTACAAATAAGCTGCAACGATCGTCTTAAAATCGATGTGTTATAAATGTTTTACATGCATTTATTATGAAATGTGGTAAAATTGTAAAATAGGTACCACATTTATCCTAAAGCAAGGTATTTGTATACATGTTTTACCCGCATTCATTAGGAAATGCGGTAAAATTACAATGAAAATTCACCATTTGTCTTAAAATGGATGTGTTATAATTGTTTTTCATGCATTTATTACGAAATGTGGTAAGGTTGTAAAGTAGGTACCACATTTATCCTAAAATATGGTATTTGTATACATGTTTTACCCACATTTATTAAGAAATGCGGTAAAATTACAAAGAAAGTGCAACATTTGCCTTAAAATGTAAGTGTTATAATTGTTTTTCATGCATTTATTATGAGATATGGTAAAGTTGTAATGTAGGTACCACATTTATCCTAAAATATGGCATTTGTATATATGTTTTATCCGAATGTATTAAGAAATGCGGTAAAATTACAAAGAAGGTGCAACATTTTTCTTAAAATGGAGGTGTTTTAATTGTTTTTCACGCATTGTATTATGAAATATGGTTAAGTTCCAAAGTAGGTACCACATTTATCCTAAAAAATGGTATTTGTATACATGTTTTACCCACATTTATTAAGAAATGCGATAAAATTACAAAGAAGGTGCAACATATGTCTTAAAATGGATGTGTTATAATTGATGTTCATGCATTCATATGAAATATGGTAAAGTTACAAAGTAGATACCACATTTATACTAAAATATGGTATTTGTATACATGTTTTTCCTGCATTTATTAAGAAATACGGTAAAATTACAAATAAGCTGCAACGGTCGTCTTAAAATGGATGTGTTATAATTGTTTTTCCTGCATTTATTATGAAATGTGGTAAAATTGTAAAGTATGTACCACATTTATCCTAAAGCATGGTATTTGTATACATGTTTTACCCGCATTTATTAGGAAATGCGGTAAAATTACAATGAAAATTCACCATTTGTCTTAAAATGGATGTGTTATAATTGTTTTTCATGCATTTATTACGAAATGTGGTAAGGTTGTAAAGTAGGTACCACATTTATCCTAAAATATGGTATTTGTATACATGTTTTACCCGCATTTATTAAGAAATGCGGTAAAATTACAAAGAAAGTGCAACATTTGTCTTAAAATGGAAGTGTTATAATTGTTTTTCATGCATTTATTATGAAATGTGGTAAAATTGTAAAGTAGGTACCACATTTATCCTAAAAGATGGTATTTGTATACATTTTTTACCCGCATTTATTAGGAAATGCGGTAAAATTACAATGAAAATTCCCCATTTGTCTTAACATGGATGTGTTATAATTGTTTTTCATGCATTTATTACGAAATGTGGTAAGGTTGTAAAGTAGGTACCACATTTATCCTAAAATATGGTATTTGTATACATGTTTTACCCGCATTTGTTAAGAAATGCGGTAAAATTACAAAGAAAGTGCCACATTTGTCTTAAATCGGAAGTGTTATAATTGTTTTTCATGCATTTATTATGAAATATGCTAAAGTTGTAATGTAGGTACCACATTTATCCTAAAAAATGGCATTTGTATATATGTTTTACCCGTATGTATTAAGAAATGCGATAAAATTACAAAGAAGGTGCAATATTTTTTCTTTAAATGGAGGTGTTTAATTGTTTTTCATGCATTTTATTATGAAATGTGGTAAAGTTGCAAAGTAGGTACCACATTTATCCTAAAATATGGTATTTGTATACATGTTTTACCCACATTTATTAAGAAATGCGATAAAATTACAAAGAAGGTGCAACATATGTCTTAAAATGGATGTGTTATAATTGATGTTCATGCATTCATATGAAATATGGTAAAGTTACAAAGTAGATACCACATTTATCCTAAAATATGGTATTTGTATTCATGTTTTTCCTGCATTTATTAAGAAATGCGGTAAAATTACAAATAAGCTGCAACGATCGTCTTAAAATCGATGTGTTATAAATGTTTTACATGCATTTATTATGAAATGTGGTAAAATTGTAAAATAGGTACCACATTTATCCTAAAGCAAGGTATTTGTATACATGTTTTACCCGCATTCATTAGGAAATGCGGTAAAATTACAATGAAAATTCACCATTTGTCTTAAAATGGATGTGTTATAATTGTTTTTCATGCATTTATTACGAAATGTGGTAAGGTTGTAAAGTAGGTACCACATTTATCCTAAAATATGGTATTTGTATACATGTTTTACCCACATTTATTAAGAAATGCGGTAAAATTACAAAGAAAGTGCAACATTTGCCTTAAAATGTAAGTGTTATAATTGTTTTTCATGCATTTATTATGAAATATGGTAAAGTTGTAATGTAGGTACCACATTTATCCTAAAATATGGCATTTGTATATATGTTTTATCCGAATGTATTAAGAAATGCGGTAAAATTACAAAGAAGGTGCAACATTTTTCTTAAAATGGAGGTGTTTTAATTGTTTTTCACGCATTTTATTATGAAATATGGTTAAGTTCCAAAGTAGGTACCACATTTATCCTAAAATATGGTATTTGTATACATGTTTTACCCACATTTATTAAGAAATGCGATAAAATTACAAAGAAGGTGCAACATATGTCTTAAAATGGATGTGTTATAATTGATGTTCATGCATTCATATGAAATATGGTAAAGTTACAAAGTAGATACCACATTTATACTAAAATATGGTATTTGTATACATGTTTTTCCTGCATTTATTAAGAAATACGGTAAAATTACAAATAAGCTGCAACGGTCGTCTTAAAATGGATGTGTTATAATTGTTTTTCCTGCATTTATTATGAAATGTGGTAAAATTGTAAAGTATGTACCACATTTATCCTAAAGCATGGTATTTGTATACATGTTTTACCCGCATTTATTAGGAAATGCGGTAAAATTACAATGAAAATTCACCATTTGTCTTAAAATGGATGTGTTATAATTGTTTTTCATGCATTTATTACGAAATGTGGTAAGGTTGTAAAGTAGGTACCACATTTATCCTAAAATATGGTATTTGTATACATGTTTTACCCGCATTTATTAAGAAATGCGGTAAAATTACAAAGAAAGTGCAACATTTGTCTTAAAATGGAAGTGTTATAATTGTTTTTCATGCATTTATTATGAAATGTGGTAAAATTGTAAAGTAGGTACCACATTTATCCTAAAAGATGGTATTTGTATACATTTTTTACCCGCATTTATTAGGAAATGCGGTAAAATTACAATGAAAATTCCCCATTTGTCTTAAAATGGATGTGTTATAATTGTTTTTCATGCATTTATTACGAAATGTGGTAAGGTTGTAAAGTAGGTACCACATTTATCCTAAAATATGGTATTTGTATACATGTTTTACCCGCATTTATTAAGAAATGCGGTAAAATTACAAAGAAAGTGCCACATTTGTCTTAAATCGGAAGTGTTATAATTGTTTTTCATGCATTTATTATGAAATATGCTAAAGTTGTAATGTAGGTACCACATTTATCCTAAAAAATGGCATTTGTATATATGTTTTACCCGTATGTATTAAGAAATGCGATAAAATTACAAAGAAGGTGCAACTTTTTTCTTTAAATGGAGGTGTTTAATTGTTTTTCATGCATTTTATTATGAAATGTGGTAAAGTTGCAAAGTAGGTACCACATTTATCCTAAAATATGGTATTTGTATACATGTTTTTCCTGCATTTATTAAGAAATACGGTAAAATTACAAATAAGCTGCAACGGTCGTCTTAAAATGGATGTGTTATAATTGTTTTTCCTGCATTTATTATGAAATGTGGTAAAATTGTAAAGTATGTACCACATTTATCCTAAAGCATGGTATTTGTATACATGTTTTACCCGCATTTATTAGGAAATGCGGTAAAATTACAATGAAAATTCACCATTTGTCTTAAAATGGATGTGTTATAATTGTTTTTCATGCATTTATTACGAAATGTGGTAAGGTTGTAAAGTAGGTACCACATTTATCCTAAAATATGGTATTTGTATACATGTTTTACCCGCATTTATTAAGAAATGCGGTAAAATTACAAAGAAAGTGCAACATTTGTCTTAAAATGGAAGTGTTATAATTGTTTTTCATGCATTTATTATGAAATGTGGTAAAATTGTAAAGTAGGTACCACATTTATCCTAAAAGATGGTATTTGTATACATTTTTTACCCGCATTTATTAGGAAATGCGGTAAAATTACAATGAAAATTCCCCATTTGTCTTAAAATGGATGTGTTATAATTGTTTTTCATGCATTTATTACGAAATGTGGTAAGGTTGTAAAGTAGGTACCACATTTATCCTAAAATATGGTATTTGTATACATGTTTTACCCGCATTTATTAAGAAATGCGGTAAAATTACAAAGAAAGTGCCACATTTGTCTTAAATCGGAAGTGTTATAATTGTTTTTCATGCATTTATTATGAAATATGCTAAAGTTGTAATGTAGGTACCACATTTATCCTAAAAAATGGCATTTGTATATATGTTTTACCCGTATGTATTAAGAAATGCGATAAAATTACAAAGAAGGTGCAACTTTTTTCTTTAAATGGAGGTGTTTAATTGTTTTTCATGCATTTTATTATGAAATGTGGTAAAGTTGCAGAGTAGGTACCACATTTATCCTAAAATATGGTATTTGTATACATGTTTTACCCACATTTATTAAGAAATGCGATAAAATTACAAAGAAGGTGCAACATATGTCTTAAAATGGATGTGTTATAATTGATGTTCATGCATTCATATGAAATATGGTAAAGTTACAAAGTAGATACCACATTTATCCTAAAATATGGTATTTGTATTCATGTTTTTCCTGCATTTATTAAGAAATGCGATAAAATTACAAATAAGCTGCAACGATCGTCTTAAAATCGATGTGTTATAAATGTTTTACATGCATTTATTATGAAATGTGGTAAAATTGTAAAATAGGTACCACATTTATCCTAAAGCAAGGTATTTGTATACATGTTTTACCCGCATTCATTAGGAAATGCGGTAAAATTACAATGAAAATTCACCATTTGTCTTAAAATGGATGTGTTATAATTGTTTTTCATGCATTTATTACGAAATGTGGTAAGGTTGTAAAGTAGGTACCACATTTATCCTAAAATATGGTATTTGTATACATGTTTTACCCACATTTATTAAGAAATGCGGTAAAATTACAAAGAAAGTGCAACATTTGCCTTAAAATGTAAGTGTTATAATTGTTTTTCATGCATTTATTATGAAATATGGTAAAGTTGTAATGTAGGTACCACATTTATCCTAAAATATGGCATTTGTATATATGTTTTATCCGAATGTATTAAGAAATGCGGTAAAATTACAAAGAAGGTGCAACATTTTTCTTAAAATGGAGGTGTTTTAATTGTTTTTCACGCATTTTATTATGAAATATGGTTAAGTTCCAAAGTAGGTACCACATTTATCCTAAAAAATGGCATTTGTATATATGTTTTACCCGTATGTATTAAGAAATGCGATAAAATTACAAAGAAGGTGCAACATATGTCTTTAAATGGAGGTGTTTAATTGTTTTTCATGCATTTTATTATGAAATGTGGTAAAGTTGCAAAGTAGGTACCACATTTATCCTAAAATATGGTATTTGTATACATGTTTTACCCACATTTATTAAGAAATGCGATAAAATTACAAAGAAGGTGCAACATATGTCTTAAAATGGATGTGTTATAATTGTTTTTCCTGCATTTATTATGAAATGTGGTAAAATTGTAAAGTATGTACCACATTTATCCTAAAGCATGGTATTTGTATACATGTTTTACTCGCATTTATTAGGAAATGCGGTAAAATTACAATGAAAATTCACCATTTGTCTTAAAATGGATGTGTTATAATTGTTTTTCATGCATTTATTACGAAATGTGGTAAGGTTGTAAAGTAGGTACCACATTTATCCTAAAATATGGTATTTGTATACATGTTTTACCCGCATTTATTAAGAAATGCGGTAAAATTACAAAGAAAGTGCAACATTTGTCTTAAAATGGAAGTGTTATAATTGTTTTTCATGCATTTATTATGAAATGTGGTAAAATTGTAAAGTAGGTACCACATTTATCCTAAAAGATGGTATTTGTATACATTTTTTACCCGCATTTATTAGGAAATGCGGTAAAATTACAATGAAAATTCCCCATTTGTCTTAAAATGGATGTGTTATAATTGTTTTTCATGCATTTATTACGAAATGTGGTAAGGTTGTAAAGTAGGTACCACATTTATCCTAAAATATGGTATTTGTATACATGTTTTACCCGCATTTATTAAGAAATGCGGTAAAATTACAAAGAAAGTGCCACATTTGTCTTAAATCGGAAGTGTTATAATTGTTTTTCATGCATTTATTATGAAATATGCTAAAGTTGTAATGTAGGTACCACATTTATCCTAAAAAATGGCATTTGTATATATGTTTTACCCGTATGTATTAAGAAATGCGATAAAATTACAAAGAAGGTGCAACTTTTTTCTTTAAATGGAGGTGTTTAATTGTTTTTCATGCATTTTATTATGAAATGTGGTAAAGTTGCAGAGTAGGTACCACATTTATCCTAAAATATGGTATTTGTATACATGTTTTACCCACATTTATTAAGAAATGCGATAAAATTACAAAGAAGGTGCAACATATGTCTTAAAATGGATGTGTTATAATTGATGTTCATGCATTCATATGAAATATGGTAAAGTTACAAAGTAGATACCACATTTATCCTAAAATATGGTATTTGTATTCATGTTTTTCCTGCATTTATTAAGAAATGCGATAAAATTACAAATAAGCTGCAACGATCGTCTTAAAATCGATGTGTTATAAATGTTTTACATGCATTTATTATGAAATGTGGTAAAATTGTAAAATAGGTACCACATTTATCCTAAAGCAAGGTATTTGTATACATGTTTTACCCGCATTCATTAGGAAATGCGGTAAAATTACAATGAAAATTCACCATTTGTCTTAAAATGGATGTGTTATAATTGTTTTTCATGCATTTATTACGAAATGTGGTAAGGTTGTAAAGTAGGTACCACATTTATCCTAAAATATGGTATTTGTATACATGTTTTACCCACATTTATTAAGAAATGCGGTAAAATTACAAAGAAAGTGCAACATTTGCCTTAAAATGTAAGTGTTATAATTGTTTTTCATGCATTTATTATGAAATATGGTAAAGTTGTAATGTATGTACCACATTTATCCTAAAATATGGCATTTGTATATATGTTTTATCCGAATGTATTAAGAAATGCGGTAAAATTACAAAGAAGGTGCAACATTTTTCTTAAAATGGAGGTGTTTTAATTGTTTTTCACGCATTTTATTATGAAATATGGTTAAGTTCCAAAGTAGGTACCACATTTATCCTAAAAAATGGCATTTGTATATATGTTTTACCCGTATGTATTAAGAAATGCGATAAAATTACAAAGAAGGTGCAACATATGTCTTTAAATGGAGGTGTTTAATTGTTTTTCATGCATTTTATTATGAAATGTGGTAAAGTTGCAAAGTAGGTACCACATTTATCCTAAAATATGGTATTTGTATACATGTTTTACCCACATTTATTAAGAAATGCGATAAAATTACAAAGAAGGTGCAACATATGTCTTAAAATGGATGTGTTATAATTGTTTTTCCTGCATTTATTATGAAATGTGGTAAAATTGTAAAGTATGTACCACATTTATCCTAAAGCATGGTATTTGTATACATGTTTTACCCGCATTTATTAGGAAATGCGGTAAAATTACAATGAAAATTCACCATTTGTCTTAAAATGGATGTGTTATAATTGTTTTTCATGCATTTATTACGAAATGTGGTAAGGTTGTAAAGTAGGTACCACATTTATCCTAAAATATGGTATTTGTATACATGTTTTACCCGCATTTATTAAGAAATGCGGTAAAATTACAAAGAAAGTGCAACATTTGTCTTAAAATGGAAGTGTTATAATTGTTTTTCATGCATTTATTATGAAATGTGGTAAAATTGTAAAGTAGGTACCACATTTATCCTAAAAGATGGTATTTGTATACATTTTTTACCCGCATTTATTAGGAAATGCGGTAAAATTACAATGAAAATTCCCCATTTGTCTTAAAATGGATGTGTTATAATTGTTTTTCATGCATTTATTACGAAATGTGGTAAGGTTGTAAAGTAGGTACCACATTTATCCTAAAATATGGTATTTGTATACATGTTTTACCCGCATTTATTAAGAAATGCGGTAAAATTACAAAGAAAGTGCCACATTTGTCTTAAATCGGAAGTGTTATAATTGTTTTTCATGCATTTATTATGAAATATGCTAAAGTTGTAATGTAGGTACCACATTTATCCTAAAAAATGGCATTTGTATATATGTTTTACCCGTATGTATTAAGAAATGCGATAAAATTACAAAGAAGGTGCAACTTTTTTCTTTAAATGGAGGTGTTTAATTGTTTTTCATGCATTTTATTAAGAAATGCGGTAAAATTAAAAATAATTAAAGTGATTATAGCACATGTCTTTCAAAAAATTGAAAGAAATTTTACTTTAGAGTAGAATTCAACAATGGCAAAACATCATTTAACATTATAATATTTCTTAAAATTCAATGTAAATTTAAATTTATCATTACATACACTTTATTAATATATAAAAAGATATTTGTCATGAATTGTACTTGATTGGACTAAAATTTTGTCATCGCCAACGACATCAAACTTCATATAATGCTTGAAAAAGTGGCCGTTACTCTTTGTTTTGATTCTATGTGTATTATGAAGATCAGAGTATTTAGAGAGAAAATCCATCTTAAAGTTGGATGTCGTCGACCATTAATCGACTCCTTTATCCAATAATGTCAACCATAGACAAGATTTTTTACATTAGCACCTTGAGAATCTGCTTCAAACCCTTTGATCTTGAAAGCATATAGATTGTTTTTCGAAAATGTGTAAAAAAGATTTTAAAAATAAATAATTATTAATTTTGAAAGTGACATTAGTAAGACAAAAGTTTGTTTTTTCAATCGATGTATTAATGTTAAATCATGTTCAAACTTTCAAAACAAAAGACATTAAGGAATATAACACGAAAAATGGCTTGTAATTTATAGTATATAATATTATAAAATAAGAAAGATTAGTATAAATTATTAAAGTTGTTGTAAGAATATTTTGGTCTTAATTCACTAAGTTTAGTCTTGATTGCGCTAAGCATGTATTAATGTTTGATTATATTCAATTAACTTCCAAATTTGCAATTTCTAAAATATATAATAATTAACATATTATTTTTTGTTAAGATTTATTATTAACTTTGTGATTGTATTAAGTTAAAGGAATAATTAAATACAAAAAGTAATTAAAGTGATTTAATATGAAATAGCACATGTCTTTCAATAAATTGAAAGAAATTTTATTTTGAAATAGAACTCAACAATGGCAAAACATCATTTAACATTATAATATTTCTTTAAATTCGATGTAAATTTAAATTTATCATTATACATAGACTTTATTAATATATAAATAGATATTTATCAAGAATTGTACTTGATTCCAAAAAAAAAAACCATTACCAACGACATCATACTTCATATAATGCTTGAAAGTGTGGACAACACACTTTGTTTTGATTCTATAGGCATTATGAAGATCCATGTATTTAGAGAGAAAATCCGTCTTAAAGTCGGATGTCGTCGGCAACCAATCTACTCCATTATCAAATAATGTGAACCATAGACGTGATTTTTTTCATTAGCACCTTGTGAATCAGCTTCAAACCATTTCATCTTGAAAGCATAAAGAATTTTTTTCGAAAATATTTAAAAACAAAACTTAAAAATAAGTAATCATTAATTTTTAAATTGACATTAGTAAGACAAACGTTTGTTTTTCTAATTGATGTATTTATGTTAAATTATATTCAAAATTTCAAAACAAAAGACATTAATGAATATATCTAAAGAAATGGCTTGCAATTTATAGTATATATTATTATAAAATAAGAAAAATTAGTATAAATTTTTTAAGTTCTTGTAAGAATATTTTAGTCTTAATTAACTAAGTTTTAGTTTTCATTGCGCTAGGCATATATTAGTGTTTGATTATATTCAATTAACTTCCGAATTTGCAATTTCTAAAATATATAATAATTAACATATTATTTTTTGCAAACATTCACAATTAACTTTGTTGATTGTATTAAGTTAAAGGTAAAACTAAAATTAAAAATAATTAAAGTGATTATAGCACATGTCTTTCAAAAAATTGAAAGAAATTTTACTTTAGAGTAGAATTCAACAATGGCAAAACATCATTTAACATTATAATATTTCTTTAAATTCAATGTAAATTTAAATTTATCATTACATACACTTTATTAATATATAAAAAGATATTTGTCATGAATTGTACTTGATTACACTAAAATTTTGTCATCGCCAACGACATCAAACTTCATATAATGCTTGAAAAAGTGGGTGTTACTCTTTGTTTTGATTCTATGTGTATTATGAAGATTAGAGTATTTAGAGAGAAAATCCATCTTAAAGTTGGATGTCGTCGACCATTAATCGACTCCTTTATCCAATAATGTCAACCATAGACAAGATTTTTTACATTAGCACCTTGAGAATCTGCTTCAAACCCTTTGATCTTGAAAGCATATAGATTGTTTTTCGAAAATGTGTAAAAAAGAATTTTAAAAATAAATAATTATTAATTTTGAAAGTGACATTAGTAAGACAAAAGTTTGTTTTTTCAATCGATGTATTAATGTTAAATCATGTTCAAACTTTCAAAACAAAAGACATTAAGGAATATAACACGAAAAATGGCTTGTAATTTATAGTATATAATATTATAAAATAAGAAAGATTAGTATAAATTATTAAAGTTGTTGTAAGAATATTTTGGTCTTAATTCACTAAGTTTAGTCTTGATTGCGCTAAGCATGTATTAATGTTTGATTATATTCAATTAACTTCCAAATTTGCAATTTCTAAAATATATAATAATTAACATATTATTTTTTGTTAAGATTTATTATTAACTTTATGATTGTATTAAGTTAAAGGAATAATTAAATACAAAAAGTAATTAAAGTGATTTAATATTAAATAGCACATGTCTTTCAATAAATTGAAAGAAATTTTACTTTGAAATAGAACTCAACAATGGCAAAACATCATTTAACATTATAATATTTCTTTAAATTCGATGTAAATTTAAATTTATCATTATACATAGACTTTATTAATATATAAATAGATATTTATCAAGAATTGTACTTGATTCCAAAAAAAAAACCGTTACCAACGACATCATACTTCATATAATGCTTGAAAGTGTGGACAACACACTTTGTTTTGATTCTATAGGCATTATGAAGATCCATGTATTTAGAGAGAAAATCCGTCTTAAAGTCGGATGTCGTCGGCAACCAATCTACTCCATTATCAAATAATGTGAACCATAGACGTGATTTTTTTCATTAGCACCTTGTGAATCAGCTTCAAACCATTTCATCTTGAAAGCATAAAGAATTTTTTTCGAAAATATTTAAAAACAAAACTTAAAAATAAGTAATCATTAATTTTTAAATTGACATTAGTAAGACAAACGTTTGTTTTTCTAATTGATGTATTTATGTTAAATTATATTCAAAATTTCAAAACAAAAGACATTAATGAATATATCTAAAGAAATGGCTTGCAATTTATAGTATATATTATTATAAAATAAGAAAAATTAGTATAAATTTTTTAAGTTCTTGTAAGAATATTTTAGTCTTAATTAACTAAGTTTTAGTTTTCATTGCGCTAGGCATATATTAGTGTTTGATTATATTCAATTAACTTCCGAATTTGCAATTTCTAAAATATATAATAATTAACATATTAGTTTTAAGTTAAAGGTAAAACTAAAATTAAAAATAATTAAAGTGATTATAGCACATGTCTTTCAAAAAATTGAAAGAAATTTTACTTTAGAGTAGAATTCAACAATGGCAAAACATCATTTAACATTATAATATTTCTTTAAATTCAATGTAAATTTAAATTTATCATTACATACACTTTATTAATATATAAAAAGATATTTGTCATGAATTGTACTTGATTGCACTAAAATTTTGTCATCGCCAACGACATCAAACTTCATATAATGCTTGAAAAAGTGGGTGTTACTCTTTGTTTTGATTCTATGTGTATTATGAAGATCAGAGTATTTAGAGAGAAAATCCATCTTAAAGTTGGATGTTGTCGACCATTAATCGACTCCTTTATCCAATAATGTCAACCATAGACAAGATTTTTTACATTAGCACCTTGAGAATCTGCTTCAAACCCTTTGATCTTGAAAGCATATAGATTGTTTTTCGAAAATGTGTAAAAAAGATTTTAAAAATAAATAATTATTAATTTTGAAAGTGACATTAGTAAGACAAAAGTTTGTTTTTTCAATCGATGTATTAATGTTAAATCATGTTCAAACTTTCAAAACAAAAGACATTAAGGAATATAACACGAAAAATGGCTTGTAATTTATAGTATATAATATTATAAAATAAGAAAGATTAGTATAAATTATTAAAGTTGTTGTAAGAATATTTTGGTCTTAATTCACTAAGTTTAGTCTTGATTGCGCTAAGCATGTATTAATGTTTGATTATATTCAATTAACTTCCAAATTTGCAATTTCTAAAATATATAATAATTAACATATTATTTTTTGTTAAGATTTATTATTAACTTTGTGATTGTATTAAGTTAAAGGAATAATTAAATACAAAAAGTAATTAAAGTGATTTAATATTAAATAGCACATGTCTTTCAATAAATTGAAAGAAATTTTACTTTGAAATAGAACTCAACAATGGCAAAACATCATTTAACATTATAATATTTCTTTAAATTCGATGTAAATTTAAATTTATCATTATACATAGACTTTATTAATATATAAATAGATATTTATCAAGAATTGTACTTGATTCCAAAAAAAAAACCATTACCAACGACATCATACTTCATATAATGCTTGAAAGTGTGGACAACACACTTTGTTTTGATTCTATAGGCATTATGAAGATCCATGTATTTAGAGAGAAAATCCGTCTTAAAGTCGGATGTCGTCGGCAACCAATCTACTCCATTATCAAATAATGTGAACCATAGACGTGATTTTTTTCATTAGCACCTTGTGAATCAGCTTCAAACCATTTCATCTTGAAAGCATAAAGAATTTTTTTCGAAAATATTTAAAAACAAAACTTAAAAATAAGTAATCATTAATTTTTAAATTGACATTAGTAAGACAAACGTTTGTTTTTCTAATTGATGTATTTATGTTAAATTATATTCAAAATTTCAAAACAAAAGACATTAATGAATATATCTAAAGAAATGGCTTGCAATTTATAGTATATATTATTATAAAATAAGAAAAATTAGTATAAATTTTTTAAGTTCTTGTAAGAATATTTTAGTCTTAATTAACTAAGTTTTAGTTTTCATTGCGCTAGGCATATATTAGTGTTTGATTATATTCAATTAACTTCCGAATTTGCAATTTCTAAAATATATAATAATTAACATATTAGTTTTAAGTTAAAGGTAAAACTAAAATTAAAAATAATTAAAGTGATTATAGCACATGTCTTTCAAAAAATTGAAAGAAATTTTACTTTAGAGTAGAATTCAACAATGGCAAAACATCATTTAACATTATAATATTTCTTAAAATTCAATGTAAATTTAAATTTATCATTACATACACTTTATTAATATATAAAAAGATATTTGTCATGAATTGTACTTGATTGCACTAAAATTTTGTCATCGCCAACGACATCAAACTTCATATAATGCTTGAAAAAGTGGGCGTTACTCTTTGTTTTGATTCTATGTGTATTATGAAGATCAGAGTATTTAGAGAGAAAATCCATCTTAAAGTGTGATGTCGTCGACCATTAATCGACTCCTTTATCCAATAATGTCAACCATAGACAAGATTTTTTACATTAGCACCTTGAGAATCTGCTTCAAACCCTTTGATCTTGAAAGCATATAGATTGTTTTTCGAAAATGTGTAAAAAAGAATTTTAAAAATAAATAATTATTAATTTTGAAAGTGACATTAGTAAGACAAAAGTTTGTTTTTTCAATCGATGTATTAATGTTAAATCATGTTCAAACTTTCAAAACAAAAGACATTAAGGAATATAACACGAAAAATGGCTTGTAATTTATAGTATATAATATTATAAAATAAGAAAGATTAGTATAAATTATTAAAGTTGTTGTAAGAATATTTTGGTCTTAATTCACTAAGTTTAGTCTTGATTGCGCTAAGCATGTATTAATGTTTGATTATATTCAATTAACTTCCAAATTTGCAATTTCTAAAATATATAATAATTAACATATTATTTTTTGTTAAGATTTATTATTAACTTTGTGATTGTATTAAGTTAAAGGAATAATTAAATACAAAAAGTAATTAAAGTGATTTAATATTAAATAACACATGTCTTTCAATAAATTGAAAGAAATTTTACTTTGAAATAGAACTCAACAATGGCAAAACATCATTTAACATTATAAATTTCTTTAAATTCGATGTAAATTTAAATTTATCATTATACATAGACTTTATTAATATATAAATAGATATTTATCAAGAATTGTACTTGATTCCAAAAAAAAAACCATTACCAACGACATCATACTTCATATAATGCTTGAAAGTGTGGACAACACACTTTGTTTTGATTCTATAGGCATTATGAAGATCCATGTATTTAGAGAAAAATCCGTCTTAAAGTCGGATGTCGTCGGCAACCAATCTACTCCATTATCAAATAATGTCAACCATAGACGTGATTTTTTTCATTAGCACCTTGTGAATCAGCTTCAAACCATTTCATCTTGAAAGCATAAAGAATTTTTTTCGAAAATATTTAAAAACAAAACTTAAAAATAAGTAACCATTAATTTTTAAATTGACATTAGTAAGACAAACGTTTGTTTTTCTAATTGATGTATTTATGTTAAATTATATTCAAAATTTCAAAACAAAAGACATTAATGAATATATCTAAAGAAATGGCTTGCAATTTATAGTATATATTATTATAAAATAAGAAAAATTAGTATAAATTTTTTAAGTTCTTGTAAGAATATTTTAGTCTTAATTAACTAAGTTTTAGTTTTCATTGCGCTAGCATATATTAGTGTTTGATTATATTCAATTAACTTCCGAATTTGCAATTTCTAAAATATATAATAATTAACATATTATTTTTTGCAAACATTCACTATTAACTTTGTTGATTGTATTAAGTTAAAGGTAAAACTAAAATTAAAAATAATTAAAGTGATTATAGCACATGTCTTTCAAAAAATTGAAAGAAATTTTACTTTAGAGTAGAATTCAACAATGGCAAAACATCATTTAACATTATAATATTTCTTTAAATTCAATGTAAATTTAAATTTATCATTACATACACTTTATTAATATATAAAAAGATATTTGTCATGAATTGTACTTGATTGCACTAAAATTTTGTCATCGCCAACGACATCAAACTTCATATAATGCTTGAAAAAGTGGGCGTTACTCTTTGTTTTGATTCTATGTGTATTATGAAGATCAGAGTATTTAGAGAGAAAATCCATCTTAAAGTTGGATGTCGTCGACCATTAATCGACTCCTTTATCCAATAATGTCAACCATAGACAAGATTTTTTACATTAGCACCTTGAGAATCTGCTTCAAACCCTTTGATCTTGAAAGCATATAGATTGTTTTTCGAAAATGTGTAAAAAAGAATTTTAAAAATAAATAATTATTAATTTTGAAAGTGACATTAGTAAGACAAAAGTTTGTTTTTTCAATCGATGTATTAATGTTAAATCATGTTCAAACTTTCAAAACAAAAGACATTAAGGAATATAACACGAAAAATGGCTTGTAATTTATAGTATATAATATTATAAAATAAGAAAGATTAGTATAAATTATTAAAGTTGTTGTAAGAATATTTTGGTCTTAATTAACTAAGTTTAGTCTTGATTGCGCTAAGCATGTATTAATGTTTGATTATATTCAATTAACTTCCAAATTTGCAATTTCTAAAATATATAATAATTAACATATTATTTTTTGTTAAGATTTATTATTAACTTTGTGATTGTATTAAGTTAAAGGAATAATTAAATACAAAAAGTAATATTAATATATAAATAGATATTTATCAAGAACTGTACTTGATTCCAAAAAAAAAAATCATTACCAACGACATCATACTTCATATAATGCTTGAAAGTGTGGACAACACACTTTGTTTTGATTCTATAGGCATTATGAAGATCCATGTATTTAGAGAGAAAATTCGTCTTAAAGTCGGATGTCGTCGGCAACCAATCTACTCCATTATCAAATAATGTCAACCATAGACGTGATTTTTTTCATTAGCACCTTGTGAATCAGCTTCAAACCATTTCATCTTGAAAGCATAAAGAATTTTTTTCGAAAATATTTAAAAACAAAACTAAAAAATAAGTAATCATTAATTTTTAAATTGACATTAGTAAGACAAACGTTTGTTTTTCTAATTGATGTATTTATGTTAAATTATATTCAAAATTTCAAAACAAAAGACATTAATGAATATATCTAAAGAAATGGCTTGCAATTTATAGTATATATTATTATAAAATAAGAAAAATTAGTATAATTTTTTAAGTTCTTGTAAGAATATTTTAGTCTTAATTAACTAAGTTTTAGTTTTCATTGCGCTAAGCATATATTAGTGTTTGATTATATTCAATTAACTTCCGAATTTGCAATTTCTAAAATATATAATAATTAACATATTATATTTTGCAAACATTCACTATTAACTTTGTTGATTGTATTAAGTTAAAGGTAAAACTAAAATTAAAAATAATTAAAGTGATTATAGCACATGTCTTTCAAAAAATTGAAAGAAATTTTACTTTAGAGTAGAATTCAACAATGGCAAAACATCATTTAACATTATAATATTTCTTTAAATTCAATGTAAATTTAAATTTATCATTACATACACTTTATTAATATATAAAAAGATATTTGTCATGAATTGTACTTGATTGCACTAAAATTTTGTCATCGCCAACGACATCAAACTTCATATAATGCTTGAAAAAGTGGGCGTTACTCTTTGTTTTGATTCTATGTGTATTATGAAGATCAGAGTATTTAGAGAGAAAATCCATCTTAAAGTTGGATGTCGTCGACCATTAATCGACTCCTTTATCCAATAATGTCAACCATAGACAAGATTTTTTACATTAGCACCTTGAGAATCTGCTTCAAACCCTTTGATCTTGAAAGCATATAGATTGTTTTTCGAAAATGTGTAAAAAAGAATTTTAAAAATAAATAATTATTAATTTTGAAAGTGACATTAGTAAGACAAAAGTTTGTTTTTTCAATCGATGTATTAATGTTAAATCATGTTCAAACTTTCAAAACAAAAGACATTAAGGAATATAACACGAAAAATGGCTTGTAATTTATAGTATATAATATTATAAAATAAGAAAGATTAGTATAAATTATTAAAGTTGTTGTAAGAATATTTTGGTCTTAATTAACTAAGTTTAGTCTTGATTGCGCTAAGCATGTATTAATGTTTGATTATATTCAATTAACTTCCAAATTTGCAATTTCTAAAATATATAATAATTAACATATTATTTTTTGTTAAGATTTATTATTATCTTTGTGATTGTATTAAGTTAAAGGAATAATTAAATACAAAAAGTAATTAAAGTGATTTAATATTAAATAGCACATGTCTTTCAAAAAATTGAAAGAAATTTTACTTTAAAATAGAACTCAACAATGGCAAAGCATCATTTAACATTATAATATTTCTTTAAATTCGATGTAAATTTAAATTTATCATTATACATAGACTTTATTAATATATAAATAGATATTTATCAAGAATTGTACTTGATTCCAAAAAAAAAACCATTACCAACGACATCATACTTCATATAATGCTTGAAAGTGTGGACAACACACTTTGTTTTGATTCTATAGGCATTATGAAGATCCATGTATTTAGAGAGAAAATTCGTCTTAAAGTCGGATGTCGTCGGCAACCAATCTACTCCATTATCAAATAATGTCAACCATAGACGTGATTTTTTTCATTAGCACCTTGTGAATCAGCTTCAAACCATTTCATCTTGAAAGCATAAAGAATTTTTTTCGAAAATATTTAAAAACAAAACTAAAAAATAAGTAATCATTAATTTTTAAATTGACATTAGTAAGACAAACGTTTGTTTTTCTAATTGATGTATTTATGTTAAATTATATTCAAAATTTCAAAACAAAAGACATTAATGAATATATCTAAAGAAATGGCTTGCAATTTATAGTATATATTATTATAAAATAAGAAAAATTAGTATAATTTTTTAAGTTCTTGTAAGAATATTTTAGTCTTAATTAACTAAGTTTTAGTTTTCATTGCGCTAAGCATATATTAGTGTTTGATTATATTCAATTAACTTCCGAATTTGCAATTTCTAAAATATATAATAATTAACATATTTTTTGCAAACATTCACTATTAACTTTGTTGATTGTATTAAGTTAAAGGTAAAACTAAAATTAAAAATAATTAAAGTGATTATAGCACATGTCTTTCAAAAAATTGAAAGAAATTTTACTTTAGAGTAGAATTCAACAATGGCAAAACATCATTTAACATTATAATATTTCTTTAAATTCAATGTAAATTTAAATTTATCATTACATACACTTTATTAATATATAAAAAGATATTTGTCATGAATTGTACTTGATTGCACTAAAATTTTGTCATCGCCAACGACATCAAACTTCATATAATGCTTGAAAAAGTGGGCGTTACTCTTTGTTTTGATTCTATGTGTATTATGAAGATCAGAGTATTTAGAGAGAAAATCCATCTTAAAGTTGGATGTCGTCGACCATTAATCGACTCCTTTATCCAATAATGTCAACCATAGACAAGATTTTTTACATTAGCACCTTGAGAATCTGCTTCAAACCCTTTGATCTTGAAAGCATATAGATTGTTTTTCGAAAATGTGTAAAAAAGAATTTTAAAAATAAATAATTATTAATTTTGAAAGTGACATTAGTAAGACAAAAGTTTGTTTTTTCAATCGATGTATTAATGTTAAATCATGTTCAAACTTTCAAAACAAAAGACATTAAGGAATATAACACGAAAAATGGCTTGTAATTTATAGTATATAATATTATAAAATAAGAAAGATTAGTATAAATTATTAAAGTTGTTGTAAGAATATTTTGGTCTTAATTAACTAAGTTTAGTCTTGATTGCGCTAAGCATGTATTAATGTTTGATTATATTCAATTAACTTCCAAATTTGCAATTTCTAAAATATATAATAATTAACATATTATTTTTTGTTAAGATTTATTATTAACTTTGTGATTGTATTAAGTTAAAGGAATAATTAAATACAAAAAGTAACTAAAGTGATTTAATATTAAATAGCACATGTCTTTCAAAAAATTGAATTTTTTTTTCACTAAAATAGAACTCAACAATGGCAAAACATCATTTAACATTATAATATTTCTTTAAATTCGATGTAAATTTAAATTTATCATTATACATAGACTTTATTAATATATAAATAGATATTTATCAAGAATTGTACTTGATTCCAAAAAAAAAAAATCATTACCAACGACATCATACTTCATATAATGCTTGAAAGTGTGGACAACACACTTTGTTTTGATTCTATAGGCATTATGAAGATCCATGTATTTAGAGAGAAAATCCGTCTTAAAGTCGGATGTCGTCGGCAACCAATCTACTCCATTATCAAATAATGTCAACCATAGACGTGATTTTTTTCATTAGCACCTTGTGAATCAGCTTCAAACCATTTCATCTTGAAAGCATAAAGAATTTTTTTCGAAAATATTTAAAAACAAAACTAAAAAATAAGTAATCATTAATTTTTAAATTGACATTAGTAAGACAAACGTTTGTTTTTCTAATTGATGTATTTATGTTAAATTATATTCAAAATTTCAAAACAAAAGACATTAATGAATATATCTAAAGAAATGGCTTGCAATTTATAGTATATATTATTATAAAATAAGAAAAATTAGTATAAATTTTTAAGTTCTTGTAAGAATATTTTAGTCTTAATTAACTAAGTTTTAGTTTTCATTGCGCTAAGCATATATTAGTGTTTGATTATATTCAATTAACTTCCGAATTTGCAATTTCTAAAATATATAATAATTAACATATTATATTTTGCAAACATTCACTATTAACTTTGTTGATTGTATTAAGTTAAAGGTAAAACTAAAATTAAAAATAATTAAAGTGATTATAGCACATGTCTTTCAAAAAATTGAAAGAAATTTTACTTTAGAGTAGAATTCAACAATGGCAAAACATCATTTAACATTATAATATTTCTTTAAATTCAATGTAAATTTAAAATTATCATTACATACACTTTATTAATATATAAAAAGATATTTGTCATGAATTGTACTTGATTGCACTAAAATTTTGTCATCGCCAACGACATCAAACTTCATATAATGCTTGAAAAAGTGGGCGTTACTCTTTGTTTTGGTTCTATGTGTATTATGAAGATCAGAGTATTTGGAGAGAAAATCCATCTTAAAGTTGGATGTCGTCGACCATTAATCGACTCCTTTATCCAATAATGTCAACCATAGACAAGATTTTTTACATTAGCACCTTGAGAATCTGCTTCAAACCCTTTGATCTTGAAAGCATATAGATTGTTTTTCGAAAATGTGTAAAAAAGAATTTTAAAAATAAATAATTATTAATTTTGAAAGTGACATTAGTAAGACAAAAGTTTGTTTTTTCAATCGATGTATTAATGTTAAATCATGTTCAAACTTTCAAAACAAAAGACATTAAGGAATATAACATGAAAAATGGCTTGTAATTTATAGTATATAATATTATAAAATAAGAAAGATTAGTATAAATTATTAAAGTTGTTGTAAGAGTATTTTGGTCTTAATTAACTAAGTTTAGTCTTGATTGCGCTAAGCATGTATTAATGTTTGATTATATTCAATTAACTTCCAATTTGCAATTTCTAAAATATATAATAATTAACATATTATTTTTTGTTAAGATTTATTATTAACTTTGTGATTGTATTAAGTTAAAGGAATAATTAAATACAAAAAGTAATTAAAGTGATTTAATATTAAATAGCACATGTCTTTCAAAAAATTGAAAGAAATTTTACTTTAATTCAATGTAAATTTAAATTTATCATTACATACACTTTATTAATATATAAAAAGATATTTGTCATGAATTGTACTTGATTGCAAAAAAAAAAATCATTACCAACGACATCATACTTCATATAATGCTTGAAAAAGTGGGCAACACACTTTGTTTTGATTCTATAGGCATTATGAAGATCATGTATTTAGAGAGAAAATCCGTCTTAAAGTCGGATGTCGTCGACCACCAATCTACTCCATTATCAAATAATGTCAACCATAGACGTGATTTTTTTCATTAGCACCTTGTGAATCAGCTTCAAACCATTTCATCTTGAAAGCATAAAGATTTTTTTCGAAAATATTTAAAAAAAACTAAAAATAAGTAATCATTAATTTTAAATTGACATTAGTAAGACAAACGTTTGTTTTTTCAATTGATGTATTTATGTTAAATTATATTCAAAATTTCAAAACAAAAGACATTAATGAATATATCAAAAAATGGCTTGCAATTTATAGTATATATTATTATAAAATAAGAAAAATTAGTATAAATTTTTAAGTTCTTGTAAGAATATTTTAGTCTTAATTAACTAAGTTTTAGTTTTCATTGCGCTAAGCATATATTAGTGTTTGATTATATTCAATTAACTTCCGAATTTGCAATTTCTAAAATATATAATAATTAACATATTATTTTTTGCAAACATTCACTATTAACTTTGTTGATTGTATTAAGTTAAAGGAAAATTAAAATAAAAATAATTAAAGTGATTAATATTATAGCACATGTCTTTCAAAAAATTGAAAAAATTTTACTTTAGAGTAGAATTCAACAATGGCAAAACATCATTTAACATTATAATATTTCTTTAAATTCAATGTAAATTTAAATTTATCATTACATACACTTTATTAATATATAAAAAGATATTTGTCATGAATTGTACTTGATTGCAAAAAAATTTTGTCATCGCCAACGACATCAAACTTCATATAATGCTTGAAAAAGTGGGCGTTACTCTTTGTTTTGATTCTATGTGTATTATGAAGATCAGAGTATTTAGAGAGAAAATCCATCTTAAAGTTGGATGTCGTCGACCACCAATCGACTCCTTTATCCAATAATGTCAACCATAGACAAGATTTTTTACATTAGCACCTTGAGAATCTGCTTCAAACCCTTTGATCTTGAAAGCATATAGATTTTTTTCGAAAATGTGTAAAAAAAATTTAAAAATAAATAATTATTAATTTTGAAAGTGACATTAGTAAGACAAAAGTTTGTTTTTTCAATCGATGTATTAATGTTAAATCATGTTCAAACTTTCAAAACAAAAGACATTAAGGAATATAACGAAAAATGGCTTGTAATTTATAGTATATAATATTATAAAATAAGAAAGATTAGTATAAATTTTAAAGTTGTTGTAAGAATATTTTGGTCTTAATTAACTAAGTTTAGTCTTGATTGCGCTAAGCATGTATTAATGTTTGATTATATTCAATTAACTTCCAAATTTGCAATTTCTAAAATATATAATAATTAACATATTATTTTTTGTTAAGATTTATTATTAACTTTGTGATTGTATTAAGTTAAAGGAAAATTAAAAATAAAAAGTAATTAAAGTGATTAAATAGCACATGTCTTTCAAAAAATTGAAAGAAATTTTACTTTAAAATAGAACTCAACAATGGCAAAACATCATTTAACATTATAATATTTCTTTAAATTCGATGTAAATTTAAATTTATCATTACATAGACTTTATTAATATATAAATAGATATTTATCAAGAATTGTACTTGATTCCAAAAAAAAAAAATCATTACCAACGACATCATACTTCATATAATGCTTGAAAGTGTGGACAACACACTTTGTTTTGATTCTATAGGCATTATGAAGATCCATGTATTTAGAGAGAAAATCCGTCTTAAAGTCGGATGTCGTCGGCCACCAATCTACTCCATTATCAAATAATGTCAACCATAGACGTGATTTTTTTCATTAGCACCTTGTGAATCAGCTTCAAACCATTTCATCTTGAAAGCATAAAGATTTTTTTCGAAAATATTTAAAAAAAAACTAAAAATAAGTAATCATTAATTTTTAAATTGACATTAGTAAGACAAACGTTTGTTTTTCTAATTGATGTATTTATGTTAAATTATATTCAAAATTTCAAAACAAAAGACATTAATGAATATATCTAAAAAATGGCTTGCAATTTATAGTATATATTATTATAAAATAAGAAAAATTAGTATAAATTTTTAAGTTCTTGTAAGAATATTTTAGTCTTAATTAACTAAGTTTTAGTTTTCATTGCGCTAAGCATATATTA
The DNA here is from genome assembly GCF_024323335.1 of Lathyrus oleraceus. Classification (NCBI taxonomy): domain Eukaryota; kingdom Viridiplantae; phylum Streptophyta; class Magnoliopsida; order Fabales; family Fabaceae; genus Lathyrus; species Lathyrus oleraceus. The sequence continues at coordinate 20,146 of NW_026112857.1, read as the reverse complement.
GTGTTTGATTATATTCAATTAACTTCCGAATTTGCAATTTCTAAAATATATAATAATTAACATATTATTTTTTGCAAACATTCACTATTAACTTTGTTGATTGTATTAAGTTAAAGGAATAATTAAATACAAAAAGTAATTAAAGTGATTTAATATTAAATAGCACATGTCTTTCAAAAAATTGAAAGAAATTTTACTTTAATTCAATGTAAATTTAAATTTATCATTACATACACTTTATTAATATATAAAAAGATATTTGTCATGAATTGTACTTGATTGCACTAAAATTTTGTCATCGCCAACGACATCAAACTTCATATAATGCTTGAAAAAGTGGGCGTTACTCTTTGTTTTGATTCTATGTGTATTATGAAGATCAGAGTATTTAGAGAGAAAATCCATCTTAAAGTTGGATGTCGTCGACCATTAATCGACTCCTTTATCCAATAATGTCAACCATAGACAAGATTTTTTACATTAGCACCTTGAGAATCTGCTTCAAACCCTTTGATCTTGAAAGCATATAGATTGTTTTTCGAAAATGTGTAAAAAAGAATTTTAAAAATAAATAATTATTAATTTTGAAAGTGACATTAGTAAGACAAAAGTTTGTTTTTTCAATCGATGTATTAATGTTAAATCATGTTCAAACTTTCAAAACAAAAGACATTAAGGAATATAACACGAAAAATGGCTTGTAATTTATAGTATATAATATTATAAAATAAGAAAGATTAGTATAAATTATTAAAGTTGTTGTAAGAATATTTTGGTCTTAATTAACTAAGTTTAGTCTTGATTGCGCTAAGCATGTATTAATGTTTGATTATATTCAATTAACTTCCAAATTTGCAATTTCTAAAATATATAATAATTAACATATTATTTTTTGTTAAGATTTATTATTAACTTTGTGATTGTATTAAGTTAAAGGAATAATTAAATACAAAAAGTAACTAAAGTGATTTAATATTAAATAGCACATGTCTTTCAAAAAATTGAAAAAATTTTTCACTAAAATAGAACTCAACAATGGCAAAACATCATTTAACATTATAATATTTCTTTAAATTCGATGTAAATTTAAATTTATCATTATACATAGACTTTATTAATATATAAATAGATATTTATCAAGAATTGTACTTGATTCCAAAAAAAAAAATCATTACCAACGACATCATACTTCATATAATGCTTGAAAGTGTGGACAACACACTTTGTTTTGATTCTATAGGCATTATGAAGATCCATGTATTTAGAGAGAAAATCCGTCTTAAAGTCGGATGTCGTCGGCAACCAATCTACTCCATTATCAAATAATGTCAACCATAGACGTGATTTTTTTCATTAGCACCTTGTGAATCAGCTTCAAACCATTTCATCTTGAAAGCATAAAGAATTTTTTTCGAAAATATTTAAAAACAAAACTAAAAAATAAGTAATCATTAATTTTTAAATTGACATTAGTAAGACAAACGTTTGTTTTTCTAATTGATGTATTTATGTTAAATTATATTCAAAATTTCAAAACAAAAGACATTAATGAATATATCTAAAGAAATGGCTTGCAATTTATAGTATATATTATTATAAAATAAGAAAAATTAGTATAAAATTTTTAAGTTCTTGTAAGAATATTTTAGTCTTAATTAACTAAGTTTTAGTTTTCATTGCGCTAAGCATATATTAGTGTTTGATTATATTCAATTAACTTCCGAATTTGCAATTTCTAAAATATATAATAATTAACATATTATTTTTTGCAAACATTCACTATTAACTTTGTTGATTGTATTAAGTTAAAGGTAAAACTAAAATTAAAAATAATTAAAGTGATTATAGCACATGTCTTTCAAAAAATTGAAAGAAATTTTACTTTAGAGTAGAATTCAACAATGGCAAAACATCATTTAACATTATAATATTTCTTTAAATTCAATGTAAATTTAAATTTATCATTACATACACTTTATTAATATATAAAAAGATATTTGTCATGAATTGTACTTGATTGCACTAAAATTTTGTCATCGCCAACGACATCAAACTTCATATAATGCTTGAAAAAGTGGGCGTTACTCTTTGTTTTGATTCTATGTGTATTATGAAGATCAGAGTATTTAGAGAGAAAATCCATCTTAAAGTTGGATGTCGTCGACCATTAATCGACTCCTTTATCCAATAATGTCAACCATAGACAAGATTTTTTACATTAGCACCTTGAGAATCTGCTTCAAACCCTTTGATCTTGAAAGCATATAGATTGTTTTTCGAAAATGTGTAAAAAAGAATTTTAAAAATAAATAATTATTAATTTTGAAAGTGACATTAGTAAGACAAAAGTTTGTTTTTTCAATCGATGTATTAATGTTAAATCATGTTCAAACTTTCAAAACAAAAGACATTAAGGAATATAACACGAAAAATGGCTTGTAATTTATAGTATATAATATTATAAAATAAGAAAGATTAGTATAAATTATTAAAGTTGTTGTAAGAATATTTTGGTCTTAATTAACTAAGTTTAGTCTTGATTGCGCTAAGCATGTATTAATGTTTGATTATATTCAATTAACTTCCAAATTTGCAATTTCTAAAATATATAATAATTAACATATTATTTTTTGTTAAGATTTATTATTAACTTTGTGATTGTATTAAGTTAAAGGAATAATTAAATACAAAAAGTAACTAAAGTGATTTAATATTAAATAGCACATGTCTTTCAAAAAATTGAAAAAATTTTTCACTAAAATAGAACTCAACAATGGCAAAACATCATTTAACATTATAATATTTCTTTAAATTCGATGTAAATTTAAATTTATCATTATACATAGACTTTATTAATATATAAATAGATATTTATCAAGAATTGTACTTGATTCCAAAAAAAAAAATCATTACCAACGACATCATACTTCATATAATGCTTGAAAGTGTGGACAACACACTTTGTTTTGATTCTATAGGCATTATGAAGATCCATGTATTTAGAGAGAAAATCCGTCTTAAAGTCGGATGTCGTCGGCAACCAATCTACTCCATTATCAAATAATGTCAACCATAGACGTGATTTTTTTCATTAGCACCTTGTGAATCAGCTTCAAACCATTTCATCTTGAAAGCATAAAGAATTTTTTTCGAAAATATTTAAAAACAAAACTAAAAAATAAGTAATCATTAATTTTTAAATTGACATTAGTAAGACAAACGTTTGTTTTTCTAATTGATGTATTTATGTTAAATTATATTCAAAATTTCAAAACAAAAGACATTAATGAATATATCTAAAGAAATGGCTTGCAATTTATAGTATATATTATTATAAAATAAGAAAAATTAGTATAAAATTTTTAAGTTCTTGTAAGAATATTTTAGTCTTAATTAACTAAGTTTTAGTTTTCATTGCGCTAAGCATATATTAGTGTTTGATTATATTCAATTAACTTCCGAATTTGCAATTTCTAAAATATATAATAATTAACATATTATTTTTTGCAAACATTCACTATTAACTTTGTTGATTGTATTAAGTTAAAGGTAAAACTAAAATTAAAAATAATTAAAGTGATTATAGCACATGTCTTTCAAAAAATTGAAAGAAATTTTACTTTAGAGTAGAATTCAACAATGGCAAAACATCATTTAACATTATAATATTTCTTTAAATTCAATGTAAATTTAAATTTATCATTACATACACTTTATTAATATATAAAAAGATATTTGTCATGAATTGTACTTGATTGCACTAAAATTTTGTCATCGCCAACGACATCAAACTTCATATAATGCTTGAAAAAGTGGGCGTTACTCTTTGTTTTGATTCTATGTGTATTATGAAGATCAGAGTATTTAGAGAGAAAATCCATCTTAAAGTTGGATGTCGTCGACCATTAATCGACTCCTTTATCCAATAATGTCAACCATAGACAAGATTTTTTACATTAGCACCTTGAGAATCTGCTTCAAACCCTTTGATCTTGAAAGCATATAGATTGTTTTTCGAAAATGTGTAAAAAAGAATTTTAAAAATAAATAATTATTAATTTTGAAAGTGACATTAGTAAGACAAAAGTTTGTTTTTTCAATCGATGTATTAATGTTAAATCATGTTCAAACTTTCAAAACAAAAGACATTAAGGAATATAACACGAAAAATGGCTTGTAATTTATAGTATATAATATTATAAAATAAGAAAGATTAGTATAAATTATTAAAGTTGTTGTAAGAATATTTTGGTCTTAATTAACTAAGTTTAGTCTTGATTGCGCTAAGCATGTATTAATGTTTGATTATATTCAATTAACTTCCAAATTTGCAATTTCTAAAATATATAATAATTAACATATTATTTTTTGTTAAGATTTATTATTAACTTTGTGATTGTATTAAGTTAAAGGAATAATTAAATACAAAAAGTAACTAAAGTGATTTAATATTAAATAGCACATGTCTTTCAAAAAATTGAAAGAAATTTTTCACTAAAATAGAACTCAACAATGGCAAAACATCATTTAACATTATAATATTTCTTTAAATTCGATGTAAATTTAAATTTATCATTATACATAGACTTTATTAATATATAAATAGATATTTATCAAGAATTGTACTTGATTCCAAAAAAAAAAATCATTACCAACGACATCATACTTCATATAATGCTTGAAAGTGTGGACAACACACTTTGTTTTGATTCTATAGGCATTATGAAGATCCATGTATTTAGAGAGAAAATCCGTCTTAAAGTCGGATGTCGTCGGCAACCAATCTACTCCATTATCAAATAATGTCAACCATAGACGTGATTTTTTTCATTAGCACCTTGTGAATCAGCTTCAAACCATTTCATCTTGAAAGCATAAAGAATTTTTTTCGAAAATATTTAAAAACAAAACTAAAAAATAAGTAATCATTAATTTTTAAATTGACATTAGTAAGACAAACGTTTGTTTTTCTAATTGATGTATTTATGTTAAATTATATTCAAAATTTCAAAACAAAAGACATTAATGAATATATCTAAAGAAATGGCTTGCAATTTATAGTATATATTATTATAAAATAAGAAAAATTAGTATAAAATTTTTAAGTTCTTGTAAGAATATTTTAGTCTTAATTAACTAAGTTTTAGTTTTCATTGCGCTAAGCATATATTAGTGTTTGATTATATTCAATTAACTTCCGAATTTGCAATTTCTAAAATATATAATAATTAACATATTATTTTTTGCAAACATTCACTATTAACTTTGTTGATTGTATTAAGTTAAAGGTAAAACTAAAATTAAAAATAATTAAAGTGATTATAGCACATGTCTTTCAAAAAATTGAAAGAAATTTTACTTTAGAGTAGAATTCAACAATGGCAAAACATCATTTAACATTATAATATTTCTTTAAATTCAATGTAAATTTAAATTTATCATTACATACACTTTATTAATATATAAAAAGATATTTGTCATGAATTGTACTTGATTGCACTAAAATTTTGTCATCGCCAACGACATCAAACTTCATATAATGCTTGAAAAAGTGGGCGTTACTCTTTGTTTTGATTCTATGTGTATTATGAAGATCAGAGTATTTAGAGAGAAAATCCATCTTAAAGTTGGATGTCGTCGACCATTAATCGACTCCTTTATCCAATAATGTCAACCATAGACAAGATTTTTTACATTAGCACCTTGAGAATCTGCTTCAAACCCTTTGATCTTGAAAGCATATAGATTGTTTTTCGAAAATGTGTAAAAAAGAATTTTAAAAATAAATAATTATTAATTTTGAAAGTGACATTAGTAAGACAAAAGTTTGTTTTTTCAATCGATGTATTAATGTTAAATCATGTTCAAACTTTCAAAACAAAAGACATTAAGGAATATAACACGAAAAATGGCTTGTAATTTATAGTATATAATATTATAAAATAAGAAAGATTAGTATAAATTATTAAAGTTGTTGTAAGAATATTTTGGTCTTAATTAACTAAGTTTAGTCTTGATTGCGCTAAGCATGTATTAATGTTTGATTATATTCAATTAACTTCCAAATTTGCAATTTCTAAAATATATAATAATTAACATATTATTTTTTGTTAAGATTTATTATTAACTTTGTGATTGTATTAAGTTAAAGGAATAATTAAATACAAAAAGTAACTAAAGTGATTTAATATTAAATAGCACATGTCTTTCAAAAAATTGAAAGAAATTTTTCACTAAAATAGAACTCAACAATGGCAAAACATCATTTAACATTATAATATTTCTTTAAATTCGATGTAAATTTAAATTTATCATTATACATAGACTTTATTAATATATAAATAGATATTTATCAAGAATTGTACTTGATTCCAAAAAAAAAAATCATTACCAACGACATCATACTTCATATAATGCTTGAAAGTGTGGACAACACACTTTGTTTTGATTCTATAGGCATTATGAAGATCCATGTATTTAGAGAGAAAATCCGTCTTAAAGTCGGATGTCGTCGGCAACCAATCTACTCCATTATCAAATAATGTCAACCATAGACGTGATTTTTTTCATTAGCACCTTGTGAATCAGCTTCAAACCATTTCATCTTGAAAGCATAAAGAATTTTTTTCGAAAATATTTAAAAACAAAACTAAAAAATAAGTAATCATTAATTTTTAAATTGACATTAGTAAGACAAACGTTTGTTTTTCTAATTGATGTATTTATGTTAAATTATATTCAAAATTTCAAAACAAAAGACATTAATGAATATATCTAAAGAAATGGCTTGCAATTTATAGTATATATTATTATAAAATAAGAAAAATTAGTATAAATTTTTAAGTTCTTGTAAGAATATTTTAGTCTTAATTAACTAAGTTTTAGTTTTCATTGCGCTAAGCATATATTAGTGTTTGATTATATTCAATTAACTTCCGAATTTGCAATTTCTAAAATATATAATAATTAACATATTATTTTTTGCAAACATTCACTATTAACTTTGTTGATTGTATTAAGTTAAAGGTAAAACTAAAATTAAAAATAATTAAAGTGATTATAGCACATGTCTTTCAAAAAATTGAAAGAAATTTTACTTTAGAGTAGAATTCAACAATGGCAAAACATCATTTAACATTATAATATTTCTTTAAATTCAATGTAAATTTAAATTTATCATTACATACACTTTATTAATATATAAAAAGATATTTGTCATGAATTGTACTTGATTGCACTAAAATTTTGTCATCGCCAACGACATCAAACTTCATATAATGCTTGAAAAAGTGGGCGTTACTCTTTGTTTTGATTCTATGTGTATTATGAAGATCAGAGTATTTAGAGAGAAAATCCATCTTAAAGTTGGATGTCGTCGACCATTAATCGACTCCTTTATCCAATAATGTCAACCATAGACAAGATTTTTTACATTAGCACCTTGAGAATCTGCTTCAAACCCTTTGATCTTGAAAGCATATAGATTGTTTTTCGAAAATGTGTAAAAAAGAATTTTAAAAATAAATAATTATTAATTTTGAAAGTGACATTAGTAAGACAAAAGTTTGTTTTTTCAATCGATGTATTAATGTTAAATCATGTTCAAACTTTCAAAACAAAAGACATTAAGGAATATAACACGAAAAATGGCTTGTAATTTATAGTATATAATATTATAAAATAAGAAAGATTAGTATAAATTATTAAAGTTGTTGTAAGAATATTTTGGTCTTAATTAACTAAGTTTAGTCTTGATTGCGCTAAGCATGTATTAATGTTTGATTATATTCAATTAACTTCCAAATTTGCAATTTCTAAAATATATAATAATTAACATATTATTTTTGTTAAGATTTATTATTAACTTTGTGATTGTATTAAGTTAAAGGAATAATTAAATACAAAAAGTAACTAAAGTGATTTAATATTAAATAGCACATGTCTTTCAAAAAATTGAAAGAAATTTTCACTAAAATAGAACTCAACAATGGCAAAACATCATTTAACATTATAATATTTCTTTAAATTCGATGTAAATTTAAATTTATCATTATACATAGACTTTATTAATATATAAATAGATATTTATCAAGAATTGTACTTGATTCCAAAAAAAAAAATCATTACCAACGACATCATACTTCATATAATGCTTGAAAGTGTGGACAACACACTTTGTTTTGATTCTATAGGCATTATGAAGATCCATGTATTTAGAGAGAAAATCCGTCTTAAAGTCGGATGTCGTCGGCAACCAATCTACTCCATTATCAAATAATGTCAACCATAGACGTGATTTTTTTCATTAGCACCTTGTGAATCAGCTTCAAACCATTTCATCTTGAAAGCATAAAGAATTTTTTTCGAAAATATTTAAAAACAAAACTAAAAAATAAGTAATCATTAATTTTTAAATTGACATTAGTAAGACAAACGTTTGTTTTTCTAATTGATGTATTTATGTTAAATTATATTCAAAATTTCAAAACAAAAGACATTAATGAATATATCTAAAGAAATGGCTTGCAATTTATAGTATATATTATTATAAAATAAGAAAAATTAGTATAAATTTTTAAGTTCTTGTAAGAATATTTTAGTCTTAATTAACTAAGTTTTAGTTTTCATTGCGCTAAGCATATATTAGTGTTTGATTATATTCAATTAACTTCCGAATTTGCAATTTCTAAAATATATAATAATTAACATATTATTTTTTGCAAACATTCACTATTAACTTTGTTGATTGTATTAAGTTAAAGGTAAAACTAAAATTAAAAATAATTAAAGTGATTATAGCACATGTCTTTCAAAAAATTGAAAGAAATTTTACTTTAGAGTAGAATTCAACAATGGCAAAACATCATTTAACATTATAATATTTCTTTAAATTCAATGTAAATTTAAATTTATCATTACATACACTTTATTAATATATAAAAAGATATTTGTCATGAATTGTACTTGATTGCACTAAAATTTTGTCATCGCCAACGACATCAAACTTCATATAATGCTTGAAAAAGTGGGCGTTACTCTTTGTTTTGATTCTATGTGTATTATGAAGATCAGAGTATTTAGAGAGAAAATCCATCTTAAAGTTGGATGTCGTCGACCATTAATCGACTCCTTTATCCAATAATGTCAACCATAGACAAGATTTTTTACATTAGCACCTTGAGAATCTGCTTCAAACCCTTTGATCTTGAAAGCATATAGATTGTTTTTCGAAAATGTGTAAAAAAGAATTTTAAAAATAAATAATTATTAATTTTGAAAGTGACATTAGTAAGACAAAAGTTTGTTTTTTCAATCGATGTATTAATGTTAAATCATGTTCAAACTTTCAAAACAAAAGACATTAAGGAATATAACACGAAAAATGGCTTGTAATTTATAGTATATAATATTATAAAATAAGAAAGATTAGTATAAATTATTAAAGTTGTTGTAAGAGTATTTTGGTCTTAATTAACTAAGTTTAGTCTTGATTGCGCTAAGCATGTATTAATGTTTGATTATATTCAATTAACTTCCAATTTGCAATTTCTAAAATATATAATAATTAACATATTATTTTTTGTTAAGATTTATTATTAACTTTGTGATTGTATTAAGTTAAAGGAATAATTAAATACAAAAAGTAATTAAAGTGATTTAATATTAAATAGCACATGTCTTTCAAAAAATTGAAAGAAATTTTACTTTAATTCAATGAAAATTTAAATTTATCATTACAAACACTTTATATAATATCTAAAAGAGATTTATTATCATGATTGTACTTGATTGCAAAAAAAATTTGTCATTACCAACGACATCAAACTTCATATAATGCTTGAAAAAGTGGGCGTTACACTTTGTTTTGATTCTATGTGTATTATGAAGATCAGAGTATTTAGAGAGAAAATCGTCTTAAAGTTGGATGTCGTCGACCATTAATCGACTCCTTATCCAATATATGTCAACCATAGACGTGATTTTTTACATTAGCACCTTGTGAATCAGCTTCAAACCCTTTGATCTTGAAAGCATATAGATTTTTTTCGAAAATATTGTAAAAAGAATTTTAAAATAAATAATATTAATTTTGAAAGTGACATTAGTAAGACAAAAGTTTGTTTTTTCAAATTGATGTATTAATGTTAAATCATGTTCAAACTTTCAAAACAAAAGAGACATTAAGGAATATACACGAAAAATGGCTTGTAATTTATAGTATATAATATTATAAAATAAGAAAGATTAGTATAAATTATTAAAGTTGTTGTAAGAATATTTTGGTCTTAATTAACTAAGTTTAGTCTTGATTGCGCTAAGCATGTATTATGTTTGATTATATTCAATTAACTTCCAAATTTGCAATTTCTAAAATATAATAATTAACATATTATTTTTTGTTAAGATTTATTATTAACTTTGTGATTGTATTAAGTTAAAGGAATAATTAAATACAAAAAGTAATAAAGTGATTTAATATTAAATAGCACATGTCTTTCAAAAAATTGAAAAAATTTTTCACTAAAATAGAACTCAACAATGGCAAAACATCATTTAACATTATAATATTTCTTTAAATTCGATGTAAATTTAAATTTATCATTATACATAGACTTTATTAATATATAAATAGATATTTATCAAGAATTGTACTTGATTCCAAAAAAAAAAATCATTACCAACGACATCATACTTCATATAATGCTTGAAAGTGTGGACAACACACTTTGTTTTGATTCTATAGGCATTATGAAGATCCATGTATTTAGAGAGAAAATCCGTCTTAAAGTCGGATGTCGTCGGCAACCAATCTACTCCATTATCAAATAATGTCAACCATAGACGTGATTTTTTTCATTAGCACCTTGTGAATCAGCTTCAAACCATTTCATCTTGAAAGCATAAAGAATTTTTTTCGAAAATATTTAAAAACAAAACTAAAAAATAAGTAATCATTAATTTTTAAATTGACATTAGTAAGACAAACGTTTGTTTTTCTAATTGATGTATTTATGTTAAATTATATTCAAAATTTCAAAACAAAAGACATTAATGAATATATCTAAAGAAATGGCTTGCAATTTATAGTATATATTATTATAAAATAAGAAAAATTAGTATAAAATTTTAAGTTCTTGTAAGAATATTTTAGTCTTAATTAACTAAGTTTTAGTTTTCATTGCGCTAAGCATATATTAGTGTTTGATTATATTCAATTAACTTCCGAATTTGCAATTTCTAAAATATATAATAATTAACATATTATTTTTTGCAAACATTCACTATTAACTTTGTTGATTGTATTAAGTTAAAGGTAAACTAAAATTAAAAATAATTAAAGTGATTATAGCACATGTCTTTCAAAAAATTGAAAGAAATTTTACTTTAGAGTAGAATTCAACAATGGCAAAACATCATTTAACATTATAATATTTCTTTAAATTCAATGTAAATTTAAATTTATCATTACATACACTTTATTAATATATAAAAAGATATTTGTCATGAATTGTACTTGATTGCACTAAAATTTTGTCATCGCCAACGACATCAAACTTCATATAATGCTTGAAAAGTGGGCGTTACTCTTTGTTTTGATTCTATGTGTATTATGAAGATCAGAGTATTTAGAGAGAAAATCCATCTTAAAGTTGGATGTCGTCGACCATTAATCGACTCCTTTATCCAATAATGTCAACCATAGACAAGATTTTTTACATTAGCACCTTGAGAATCTGCTTCAAACCCTTTGATCTTGAAAGCATATAGATTGTTTTTCGAAAATGTGTAAAAAGAATTTTAAAAATAAATAATTATTAATTTTGAAAGTGACATTAGTAAGACAAAAGTTTGTTTTTTCAATCGATGTATTAATGTTAAATCATGTTCAAACTTTCAAAACAAAAGACATTAAGGAATATAACACGAAAAATGGCTTGTAATTTATAGTATATAATATTATAAAATAAGAAAGATTAGTATAAATTATTAAAGTTGTTGTAAGAATATTTTGGTCTTAATTAACTAAGTTTAGTCTTGATTGCGCTAAGCATGTATTAATGTTTGATTATATTCAATTAACTTCCAATTTGCAATTTCTAAAATATATAATAATTAACATATTATTTTTTGTTAAGATTTATTATTAACTTTGTGATTGTATTAAGTTAAAGGAATAATTAAATACAAAAAGTAACTAAAGTGATTTAATATTAAATAGCACATGTCTTTCAAAAAATTGAAAGAAATTTTTCACTAAAATAGAACTCAACAATGGCAAAACATCATTTAACATTATAATATTTCTTTAAATTCGATGTAAATTTAAATTTATCATTATACATAGACTTTATTAATATATAAATAGATATTTATCAAGAATTGTACTTGATTCCAAAAAAAAAAATCATTACCAACGACATCATACTTCATATAATGCTTGAAAGTGTGGACAACACACTTTGTTTTGATTCTATAGGCATTATGAAGATCCATGTATTTAGAGAGAAAATCCGTCTTAAAGTCGGATGTCGTCGGCAACCAATCTACTCCATTATCAAATAATGTCAACCATAGACGTGATTTTTTCATTAGCACCTTGTGAATCAGCTTCAAACCATTTCATCTTGAAAGCATAAAGAATTTTTTTCGAAAATATTTAAAAACAAAACTAAAAAATAAGTAATCATTAATTTTTAAATTGACATTAGTAAGACAAACGTTTGTTTTTCTAATTGATGTATTTATGTTAAATTATATTCAAAATTTCAAAACAAAAGACATTAATGAATATATCTAAAGAAATGGCTTGCAATTTATAGTATATATTATTATAAAATAAGAAAAATTAGTATAAAATTTTTAAGTTCTTGTAAGAATATTTTAGTCTTAATTAACTAAGTTTTAGTTTTCATTGCGCTAAGCATATATTAGTGTTTGATTATATTCAATTAACTTCCGAATTTGCAATTTCTAAAATATATAATAATTAACATATTATTTTTTGCAAACATTCACTATTAACTTTGTTGATTGTATTAAGTTAAAGGTAAAATAAAATTAAAAATAATTAAAGTGATTATAGCACATGTCTTTCAAAAAATTGAAAGAAATTTTACTTTAGAGTAGAATTCAACAATGGCAAAACATCATTTAACATTATAATATTTCTTTAAATTCAATGTAAATTTAAATTTATCATTACATACACTTTATTAATATATAAAAGATATTTGTCATGAATTGTACTTGATTGCACTAAAATTTTGTCATCGCCAACGACATCAAACTTCATATAATGCTTGAAAAAGTGGGCGTTACTCTTTGTTTTGATTCTATGTGTATTATGAAGATCAGAGTATTTAGAGAGAAAATCCATCTTAAAGTTGGATGTCGTCGACCATTAATCGACTCCTTTATCCAATAATGTCAACCATAGACAAGATTTTTTACATTAGCACCTTGAGAATCTGCTTCAAACCCTTTGATCTTGAAAGCATATAGATTGTTTTTCGAAAATGTGTAAAAAAGAATTTTAAAAATAAATAATTATTAATTTTGAAAGTGACATTAGTAAGACAAAAGTTTGTTTTTTCAATCGATGTATTAATGTTAAATCATGTTCAAACTTTCAAAACAAAAGACATTAAGGAATATAACACGAAAAATGGCTTGTAATTTATAGTATATAATATTATAAAATAAGAAAGATTAGTATAAATTATTAAAGTTGTTGTAAGAATATTTTGGTCTTAATTAACTAAGTTTAGTCTTGATTGCGCTAAGCATGTATTAATGTTTGATTATATTCAATTAACTTCCAAATTTGCAATTTCTAAAATATATAATAATTAACATATTATTTTTTGTTAAGATTTATTATTAACTTTGTGATTGTATTAAGTTAAAGGAATAATTAAATACAAAAAGTAACTAAAGTGATTTAATATTAAATAGCACATGTCTTTCAAAAAATTGAATTTTTTTTTCACTAAAATAGAACTCAACAATGGCAAAACATCATTTAACATTATAATATTTCTTTAAATTCGATGTAAATTTAAATTTATCATTATACATAGACTTTATTAATATATAAATAGATATTTATCAAGAATTGTACTTGATTCCAAAAAAAAAAATCATTACCAACGACATCATACTTCATATAATGCTTGAAAGTGTGGACAACACACTTTGTTTTGATTCTATAGGCATTATGAAGATCCATGTATTTAGAGAGAAAATCCGTCTTAAAGTCGGATGTCGTCGGCAACCAATCTACTCCATTATCAAATAATGTCAACCATAGACGTGATTTTTTTCATTAGCACCTTGTGAATCAGCTTCAAACCATTTCATCTTGAAAGCATAAAGAATTTTTTCGAAAATATTTAAAAACAAAACTAAAAAATAAGTAATCATTAATTTTTAAATTGACATTAGTAAGACAAACGTTTGTTTTTCTAATTGATGTATTTATGTTAAATTATATTCAAAATTTCAAAACAAAAGACATTAATGAATATATCTAAAGAAATGGCTTGCAATTTATAGTATATATTATTATAAAATAAGAAAAATTAGTATAAAATTTTTAAGTTCTTGTAAGAATATTTTAGTCTTAATTAACTAAGTTTTAGTTTTCATTGCGCTAAGCATATATTAGTGTTTGATTATATTCAATTAACTTCCGAATTTGCAATTTCTAAAATATATAATAATTAACATATTATTTTTTGCAAACATTCACTATTAACTTTGTTGATTGTATTAAGTTAAAGGTAAAACTAAAATTAAAAATAATTAAAGTGATTATAGCACATGTCTTTCAAAAAATTGAAAGAAATTTTACTTTAGAGTAGAATTCAACAATGGCAAAACATCATTTAACATTATAATATTTCTTTAAATTCAATGTAAATTTAAATTTATCATTACATACACTTTATTAATATATAAAAGATATTTGTCATGAATTGTACTTGATTGCACTAAAATTTTGTCATCGCCAACGACATCAAACTTCATATAATGCTTGAAAAAGTGGGCGTTACTCTTTGTTTTGATTCTATGTGTATTATGAAGATCAGAGTATTTAGAGAGAAAATCCATCTTAAAGTTGGATGTCGTCGACCATTAATCGACTCCTTTATCCAATAATGTCAACCATAGACAAGATTTTTTACATTAGCACCTTGAGAATCTGCTTCAAACCCTTTGATCTTGAAAGCATATAGATTGTTTTTCGAAAATGTGTAAAAAAGAATTTTAAAATAAATAATTATTAATTTTGAAAGTGACATTAGTAAGACAAAAGTTTGTTTTTTCAATCGATGTATTAATGTTAAATCATGTTCAAACTTTCAAAACAAAAGACATTAAGGAATATAACACGAAAAATGGCTTGTAATTTATAGTATATAATATTATAAAATAAGAAAGAGTATAAATTATTAAAGTTGTTGTAAGAATATTTTGGTCTTAATTAACTAAGTTTAGTCTTGATTGCGCTAAGCATGTATTAATGTTTGATTATATTCAATTAACTTCCAAATTTGCAATTTCTAAAATATATAATAATTAACATATTATTTTTTGTTAAGATTTATTATTAACTTTGTGATTGTATTAAGTTAAAGGAATAATTAAATACAAAAAGTAACTAAAGTGATTTAATATTAAATAGCACATGTCTTTCAAAAAATTGAAAAAATTTTTCACTAAAATAGAACTCAACAATGGCAAAACATCATTTAACATTATAATATTTCTTTAAATTCGATGTAAATTTAAATTTATCATTATACATAGACTTTATTAATATAAATAGATATTTATCAAGAATTGTACTTGATTCCAAAAAAAAAAAATCATTACCAACGACATCATACTTCATATAATGCTTGAAAGTGTGGACAACACACTTTGTTTTGATTCTATAGGCATTATGAAGATCCATGTATTTAGAGAGAAAATCCGTCTTAAAGTCGGATGTCGTCGGCAACCAATCTACTCCATTATCAAATAATGTCAACCATAGACGTGATTTTTTTCATTAGCACCTTGTGAATCAGCTTCAAACCATTTCATCTTGAAAGCATAAAGAATTTTTTTCGAAAATATTTAAAAACAAAACTAAAAAATAAGTAATCATTAATTTTTAAATTGACATTAGTAAGACAAACGTTTGTTTTTCTAATTGATGTATTTATGTTAAATTATATTCAAAATTTCAAAACAAAAGACATTAATGAATATATCTAAAGAAATGGCTTGCAATTTATAGTATATATTATTATAAAATAAGAAAAATTAGTATAAATTTTTTAAGTTCTTGTAAGAATATTTTAGTCTTAATTAACTAAGTTTTAGTTTTCATTGCGCTAAGCATATATTAGTGTTTGATTATATTCAATTAACTTCCGAATTTGCAATTTCTAAAATATATAATAATTAACATATTATTTTTTGCAAACATTCACTATTAACTTTGTTGATTGTATTAAGTTAAAGGTAAAACTAAAATTAAAAATAATTAAAGTGATTATAGCACATGTCTTTCAAAAAATTGAAAGAAATTTTACTTTAGAGTAGAATTCAACAATGGCAAAACATCATTTAACATTATAATATTTCTTTAAATTCAATGTAAATTTAAATTTATCATTACATACACTTTATTAATATATAAAAAGATATTTGTCATGAATTGTACTTGATTGCACTAAAATTTTGTCATCGCCAACGACATCAAACTTCATATAATGCTTGAAAAAGTGGGCGTTACTCTTTGTTTTGATTCTATGTGTATTATGAAGATCAGAGTATTTAGAGAGAAAATCCATCTTAAAGTTGGATGTCGTCGACCATTAATCGACTCCTTTATCCAATAATGTCAACCATAGACAAGATTTTTTACATTAGCACCTTGAGAATCTGCTTCAAACCCTTTGATCTTGAAAGCATATAGATTGTTTTTCGAAAATGTGTAAAAAAGAATTTTAAAAATAAATAATTATTAATTTTGAAAGTGACATTAGTAAGACAAAAGTTTGTTTTTTCAATCGATGTATTAATGTTAAATCATGTTCAAACTTTCAAAACAAAAGACATTAAGGAATATAACACGAAAAATGGCTTGTAATTTATAGTATATAATATTATAAAATAAGAAAGATTAGTATAAATTATTAAAGTTGTTGTAAGAATATTTTGGTCTTAATTAACTAAGTTTAGTCTTGATTGCGCTAAGCATGTATTAATGTTTGATTATATTCAATTAACTTCCAAATTTGCAATTTCTAAAATATATAATAATTAACATATTATTTTTTGTTAAGATTTATTATTAACTTTGTGATTGTATTAAGTTAAAGGAATAATAAATACAAAAAGTAACTAAAGTGATTTAATATTAAATAGCACATGTCTTTCAAAAAATTGAAAGAAATTTTTCACTAAAATAGAACTCAACAATGGCAAAACATCATTTAACATTATAATATTTCTTTAAATTCGATGTAAATTTAAATTTATCATTATACATAGACTTTATTAATATATAAATAGATATTTATCAAGAATTGTACTTGATTCCAAAAAAAAAAAATCATTACCAACGACATCATACTTCATATAATGCTTGAAAGTGTGGACAACACACTTTGTTTTGATTCTATAGGCATTATGAAGATCCATGTATTTAGAGAGAAAATCCGTCTTAAAGTCGGATGTCGTCGGCAACCAATCTACTCCATTATCAAATAATGTCAACCATAGACGTGATTTTTTTCATTAGCACCTTGTGAATCAGCTTCAAACCATTTCATCTTGAAAGCATAAAGAATTTTTTTCGAAAATATTTAAAAACAAAACTAAAAAATAAGTAATCATTAATTTTTAAATTGACATTAGTAAGACAAACGTTTGTTTTTCTAATTGATGTATTTATGTTAAATTATATTCAAAATTTCAAAACAAAAGACATTAATGAATATATCTAAAGAAATGGCTTGCAATTTATAGTATATAATTATAAAATAAGAAAAATTAGTATAAAATTTTTAAGTTCTTGTAAGAATATTTTAGTCTTAATTAACTAAGTTTTAGTTTTCATTGCGCTAAGCATATATTAGTGTTTGATTATATTCAATTAACTTCCGAATTTGCAATTTCTAAAATATATAATAATTAACATATTATTTTTTGCAAACATTCACTATTAACTTTGTTGATTGTATTAAGTTAAAGGTAAAACTAAAATTAAAAATAATTAAAGTGATTATAGCACATGTCTTTCAAAAAATTGAAAGAAATTTTACTTTAGAGTAGAATTCAACAATGGCAAAACATCATTTAACATTATAATATTTCTTTAAATTCAATGTAAATTTAAATTTATCATTACATACACTTTATTAATATATAAAAAGATATTTGTCATGAATTGTACTTGATTGCACTAAAATTTTGTCATCGCCAACGACATCAAACTTCATATAATGCTTGAAAAAGTGGGCGTTACTCTTTGTTTTGATTCTATGTGTATTATGAAGATCAGAGTATTTAGAGAGAAAATCCATCTTAAAGTTGGATGTCGTCGACCATTAATCGACTCCTTTATCCAATAATGTCAACCATAGACAAGATTTTTTACATTAGCACCTTGAGAATCTGCTTCAAACCCTTTGATCTTGAAAGCATATAGATTGTTTTTCGAAAATGTGTAAAAAAGAATTTTAAAAATAAATAATTATTAATTTTGAAAGTGACATTAGTAAGACAAAAGTTTGTTTTTTCAATCGATGTATTAATGTTAAATCATGTTCAAACTTTCAAAACAAAAGACATTAAGGAATATAACACGAAAAATGGCTTGTAATTTATAGTATATAATAATAAAATAAGAAAGATTAGTATAAATTATTAAAGTTGTTGTAAGAATATTTTGGTCTTAATTAACTAAGTTTAGTCTTGATTGCGCTAAGCATGTATTAATGTTTGATTATATTCAATTAACTTCCAAATTTGCAATTTCTAAAATATATAATAATAACATATTATTTTTTGTTAAGATTTATTATTAACTTTGTGATTGTATTAAGTTAAAGGAATAATTAAATACAAAAAGTAACTAAAGTGATTTAATATTAAATAGCACATGTCTTTCAAAAAATTGAAAGAAATTTTCACTAAAATAGAACTCAACAATGGCAAAACATCATTTAACATTATAATATTTCTTTAAATCGATGTAAATTTAAATTTATCATTATACATAGACTTTATAAATATAAATAGATATTATCAAGAATTGTACTTGATTCCAAAAAAAAAAATCATTACCAACGACATCATACTTCATATAATGCTTGAAAGTGTGGACAAACACTTTGTTTTGATTCTATAGGCATTATGAAGATCCATGTATTTAGAGAGAAAATCCGTCTTAAAGTCGGATGTCGTCGGCAACCAATCTACTCCATTATCAAATAATGTCAACCATAGACGTGATTTTTTTCATTAGCACCTTGTGAATCAGCTTCAAACCATTTCATCTTGAAAGCATAAAGAATTTTTTTCGAAAATATTTAAAAAACAACTAAAAAAAATAAGTAATCATTAATTTTAAATTGACATTAGTAAGACAAACGTTTGTTTTTCTAATTGATGTATTTATGTTAAATTATATTCAAAATTTCAAAACAAAAGACATTAATGAATATATCTAAAGAAATGGCTTGCAATTTATAGTATATATTATTATAAAATAAGAAAAATTAGTATAAATTTTTTAAGTTCTTGTAAGAATATTTTAGTCTTAATTAACTAAGTTTTAGTTTTCATTGCGCTAAGCATATATTAGTGTTTGATTATATTCAATTAACTTCCGAATTTGCAATTTCTAAATATATAATAATTAACATATTATTTTTTGCAAACATTCACTATTAACTTTGTTGATTGTATTAAGTTAAAGGTAAAACTAAAATTAAAAATAATTAAGTGATTATAGCACATGTCTTTCAAAAAAT
The DNA here is from genome assembly GCF_024323335.1 of Lathyrus oleraceus. NCBI lineage: Eukaryota > Viridiplantae > Streptophyta > Magnoliopsida > Fabales > Fabaceae > Lathyrus > Lathyrus oleraceus. The sequence goes on along the minus strand of NW_026112857.1, from coordinate 110 downwards.
TGAAAGAAATTTACTTTAGAGTAGAATTCAACAATGGCAAAACATCATTTAACATTATAATATTCTTTAAATTCAATGTAAATTTAAATTTATCATTACATACACTTTAT